>NC_086286.1:82423719-82638719 GCF_963924245.1 Chroicocephalus ridibundus | reverse complement strand
TACATGATAGAGGGAACTCATACATGTCTTGCTGACCCCCCTCGCTCCCAGGAAACCGTGGGATATAGTGCTGGACATGACGTTACCTTGGGTACATGACAGTCAGCCCCTAACCAGGCTCTGTTTCACGGGCCTAGGTGTCGCTCGGTTTCAGTCCTTGGTAAGGTATGAACTTGTGGTAATTGGGGCAACTGCAGCAAATGTTTCCACTCTTCTTTTCTTCCCAGTCCTATCTGACTTTACTGGTGTTGCTTTTTAAATGAAATGAGAGCAATTAAAAGAGTTGATGATGGTGGGCTTATTGGGAAATCTGTTAGTGTTATGGTGTCTAAGTGTCTGACTAACAGGGCCTAGGAGCAACTGCATCAGAAAGGTACTTTTCTACTTTTTTCCTTGCAGAATTCTAGGCAGAGTCTGGCGCTGGAGTTGGCTGTCATGTCCAAGTCTGTCAGCTTTTTTTGTTTGAAACAGCAAGGGTAAGATGAACTGCAGGGTAAGATGGGCTGTTTTTGAATACGATAGTCCAGTTATGATACCACTTCTTTTTCCTTTTCTTTTGTTTTCTTCCTTTTTTCTTTTTTCCCTTTCTGTTCTTTTATGGCATTGACGTTGGAAGTTTGGCATAATCTTTCATTTATATGAAGATGTGTTACCTTGCTGGACCAGTTCCTTAAATAATTCAATATGAACACTAAAATTTAACAGTAATAAAATAGTCCATCTTGCCTTCATTCCATTTTACCCAGGAGATTTAAAAACAAGCATAGTGACCAATTAACGAAAAGTGATTGTTTTGGTACAATGGTATAGCGGATATGGTAAAATCGTTTCTTTGAAAACAAGTTTCTGGATACTTCTAAAAGATCTTACGTAAAGTTTGTGCAATGAAGCTTGAAATTGTTTATTTGACATCATTAGAAATTTCATTCCATTCAATTATAACGTTATGGATAAAAAAATCCATACATGCTCATTTATAATAAATATTTGTGGTTGTAAATTACATTGAATTTTTTCCCTATTTTTAGTAATTAGGCACAAGAAGAGTTCATGTGCTTCAATTTATCTCATTAGTCTCTAAATTAGCATTAATAATTATGCAAATTACTATACGGTATCTGTCGCCCCCTCCATTCTTTAGTGCCATGAGCAGGCAACTCCAGCAATGCATTATAATCTATCCTTATCTAGTTTATGCGTAGCGGTCTAATATTTTCATTGCTGCTCTATCAAATTAAGTGTGTGGTATAGCCACCCATGTTTATCTGAAATTGTGGGGGTAACTATAGAGATGGGAGATGTTAGTTTTTTTCCTAAGCAGTCAATTACTTTACAGTAATACAAATGACAAAAGTCCAAAGCATATTTATAATAGGTTTCAGATTGTGCATTTCAGGTATGAAATACTTTATTTCATATCTACTCTTTTCATTGACGGCTCATATTTATTTACTCAAGTGAGTTTTTACAAAATATTTAAATAAAGTTCATTTAGTGCCTTGAAGATAATGTACTGTATAAATGCTTCAATGTCAGTATTAACTTAGAGGTTCAGTCCAGCTAAGATTTATTCTGGAAAGCCAGTTCAAGTAACTGCTTTTTTCACATTGCTATATATATATTTATAAATTTTAAAAAGGCACTGATCATTGAGTCTCCCATTACTATCTTTTGATTCCCACAGCTCCAAAAAGATCTGTCTTTATAAATGTAATCAGTTCCTATTTTTCATTTCAGTTGTGTGTGTTTGTACAAGCAGTACATGTAAGCCTGTAGCTTAAAGATTCTTTTGCACAGTGATTCCATCTCCCCACTGTGGCAAAAAGTGCTGAACACTTATTAATTATTTTCTGTGCATTGGTTTCACCTTTCTCCCCTGGTTTTCGTTAGGTTCTGAGCTCATGCCCAAAGCCCTCTCCACCAGGATAGTGGGAGGCATTTGGTGGTTTTTCACACTTATCATCATTTCCTCGTACACTGCTAACCTAGCCGCCTTTCTGACAGTGGAACGTATGGAATCTCCCATCGATTCTGCTGATGATTTGGCCAAGCAAACAAAGATAGAGTATGGGGCAGTTGAAGATGGAGCAACCATGACTTTCTTCAAGGTAAGCTTTATATTCTGTTTGAAAAGATCCTGTATCCTGACTGTGGCGGGAAAGTTTGTGCACCTTGCTGAGGAGCAATGGATATGATTCCCACTGCTGTCAAAAGCAACTGAAAATCACTTCTTTGAGGATTTGCAAGGTCTCAAAGGAAGCAAATACAAAACCTCCCATGAGAAAGAAAATCAATTTCTTTGATGATTTTCACTTAAAGAATTGAAATTATAGCAGTGGAGTAGGTGAAGAAACCTGAACCCTTTGCTTGGACAGATCTCGTATAGCTGTGTACAAGAATGAGTTTGGTCAGATTAAGAGTTACAGTATCAGCATTATACTTAATGGCAGTCTTCGTTCAAGCAACTAAGCATATTAGTGGCTGGACTGAGAAAACCCTTTTGAACCTCATATTTTTGAGAAACTTTTGAATGAAATTTGGGGTCCATATAAAAAGTTCAGATTCTTCCAGTTTTTCTGTTCCTTTCAACCTGTTAATAAGATCATTCAATTTGAAATATAGTGAAATGTGCTGCTGGATTAGAGAGAAATCTTTTGTTTTCTAGCTTCATCAAGCATTTAAATGGGCTTAAATTAGTGAAAAATATGCATGATAGGAGGGAGAATGGTTTGTTCTATAACTCCTTGTGTTTGATAGCACAGAGGTGTCTCGGATCTTCCAGAGAAAGAGGTGTTTAACAATATTTGTCTGATATTGGATACATTTTGAAGACTTCTAGCGAGTATATTCTGGTTTTATGAGTTATCATGCTGTCACCTAAAGCTTTGAAGAGACTGTTACATTGTCATTTGAAATTAGACAAACTGAGGTTCAAGGTAACTTGTAAACTGGTGCAGAAATTGAGGAATATATGGTCAGTTCCGCTCATCAGATTCAGAGAGTACAAAATTTGTTTAGATATCAAGGCTAAATAGTCACTGTTTAATCTTATGACCTTAGGGTCAATTGAAGTGTACACATAGTTTTAATTTTAAAAATAATGATAGGGCTTTCAGCTTCTGTTTGGAAATAAAAATGAATTAAATTTCAGCATATTTTACGCTGTTTAACTTATAGTGTACATTGGGAAAGTTCTGAGTATTTTTCCCAGAATGCTTGTTGAAAAACAAGCCCATGAAGTAAGTAATCAATTAGAGGTCTCTTGATGTCAGGAAATATGTGAAATAGTTAAAAGAAACAGCATTGCAATTTTAAAGACTGAGGTTTTTAAAAGAATCAAAATGGTTTAAGTCTCAGGACATAAAGAGAGGGCACAAGGTATCGGTTGAGTTACCAGAAAACACTATGGGGCTTTAATTTCATTTTTCTCTGTCAGAAAACTTTGAACTTGTTGTAATTAAAATTTGAACTACGGACTCTAAAATATTAGGAAGCATGTTTAAATTAGCAGTGTCTTTCCTTGTGTTTGCCAGAAGCACTTTTCTCTACATCTTCTTAACTTTTCGTTTTCCTTCTCTCTACCCTTAATTTTCTCTCTTATTCACTCTTTTTTCTTTTTTTTATGTGCATAATCTGTTTTTTTAGGCACACAGAGACTATTTCTCCTTCTCTGGATGTTTTTCCCCCTGCATATTAATATACTGCTCCCTTTTCTGCACAATTCTTTCTTCCTGCTCTCTTCCTTCCTCTGTTTCTATTTATCTACATATATTTTGTGTTTATCTAGTATATTGTATCCAAGAACTAGAGAAGACTTACTTCTAATGAAATAGCAATTGTAAATCCTGCACAGAATAAATTTGTTTGCAGTTGAAATAACCTATATGCAACAGTTATGGTGTCAGATCACTTATCTTTGTTTTGTTTTTAGTACACTAATGAGTTCTTCTTCACTATGAAAGAAAAAGAGAAATCGGAACAAAACACAGGATTTCTTTATTCAGCTGATACATTTTAGGTCAAATTAGGGTTTATTCTGTAAAACAAACATATTTTCTGGGCTTTATCTGTGAACAGATTATTGTTTGTAACTGTGACATGAAAATGCACTGATAATTAAGAACTGTTCTAGCAACCAAATGATTACAAGTATTTTTTTAATGTTTATTGTCTTATATAGTAGTATGTAAATTAATTGGTATTATTTACCTAATGAAATAGATCCAAACTTAAGCATTAGAAATAGCTACAACTGTTCTTGTAGTTCAGCTAATGTGATTTCCTTACATGAAGAAAATAAAAATACAAGAAAATATTTTAAAATAAGACTGTAAGTGGAATTGCCTTAAAAGGTACTACTAGAATTGAACAGCTCATAGATAATACTGCTAAATGATACAAAAAGTACTTAAGAACAGGAAACTGACAAAGGAAGACAAAATCAGAAAAATGTCTTAAGTGACAGAAGTGACATTGGATAGAGATAATATAGAAAAGCATAGATAGTACAGAAAAACAGAAGAGTTGCAAACATTTTCTGCATTGTGTGTAAAAAACCCAGGATAAATATTCACATTTTAAATTCCTTTCAGAATATTTTATGTTATATCAGTAAGCTAAAGGAGGATTTTAACTGGTATATATTTTATTTTCTGATATGTAGACAAGTGAATATCGAGTAGGAAATAACACTGCCTTCTTATATAGCATTAGGGAAACTATTAATGAACTATTGTGTTCTGTTCTGGTGACCACACTTTGAAAATATGTTTAAAATTGGAAAGAGTTCATTAAAGGTGAAAGAATGACTGTAGGTCTGGAAATAAGCATTGTAGTTAGAGGCTAAAGAAGATCGGTTGTTTAATCTGCTGAAGAGAAGGTTAAGAGGTGACTTGATCATGGTCTGTAAGTGCCTTAATGGGAATGAGACTTTTGGCAGCAGATGACTGTTTAATCTAGCAGAAAAAGGCATAATGAGACCCAGTGTTTCAAAGCTGAATTTAGGCAAATTCAGACTGGAAATAAGGTGCATATTTTTAAAAGCGGGAGTGATTAACCACCGGTACAACTTATCTAGGACTGGGCTGGATTCATCCATCACATGCAGACATGTGAGGAAAATAGCCCAAACACATTATGCTTTTGATTTAGTGGCTACTCAATGAAATAGATAGCCTTCATTATACAGGAGCTCAGATTAGATTTTAGTAGTCCCATTCTACTTCAAAAATCTATGAGAGTATAACTTCTCGGACAGGATGCACAAAGATGATTGAGAGGATAAATTTATCATCTGTGTGTATGTTTTTCCTTAGCTGCTTTGTCTTGTTTTAATGAGAGTGGATTGAGTAAAACAATGGCATTGTGTTACAACAAGAAATGAAGGCACCAGATGGTTTCCTAATGTTAAATGAAATTATCATATCTTGGTAATAGTTATTAGTTCCAATCACAGTGAGGCTTGGTAGCTGCTCATGAGACTGACAGTAATTTCTGCCTAAATTATCTATATAGCAGTCCATTGAATTCTTTCGTAAAAAAACTTTGGAACCTGGCCAAAGCTGTGTGCTACTAATACAAAAGAAGAGCATTTTTCGAAGGAGAACGTAAATGGGAATCAGACAAACTAACTGCTAGATTAAAACCTGCTAAATTTAAAATCTTGGAGAGCACAGGGGCTATACCTTGAAAATGCTGTTACCCTTGTGACTCAAACATCCCTGTGAAATAGCTTTATTGAAAAAGCAGAATATTGTCTCCAGAGTTTTATAAAGTCCTCCAGATCATTGAATGACTCCTCATGGTCTGAGAAACATGACATTACAACCCCTTTTAGAAGGCAAAAAGTGGAGGAAATTGTCAATGCTCTCTCCTCTTAAGATCTACTTTTCTAGTCAGAGCATGAAAAGGAAGTAGTTTTACAAGTCTGTTATATGCCTGGTAGGTCTGGTGGTCCATTTCATTGGGAACAACAAAGAAAACCTCAGTATTTTCTAAGAATTAGAAAGAAATAAATGTAGACGTAAATTCTAAGCCATACCTACTGCTAGGCTTGTAGTTTCCATTCCTGATGCGCGTTTTGGTGTTTCTCAAATTGTGGAGTTTTTCTTAGTTACGAATTTCTCTTCCTTTATCTTGACTCTCTTGTCACTATTGACCATTTTCAAGTTTTAGAAGTCTGTCTTCCTCCTGTTTGGAATAAAATAAAAAGCATTTATTATTTTCATGAGAAGTACTTATCTCACACTAGCTGTTCTTGGATAAAAAAGCTCATATTTTTCATTGCCTCTGATTTCTGTGGTCTCTCAGTCAATGTTTCTCAAAATACCAGTATCTGTTTTCTTGCTGAATGACAGTTCTGAAATTGGGAAGAACAATATTAATTCCACCCTGCTTCTATTTGTACCACAGTTCTCCATCCTCACACATGAATGAAACTACTACAGCACATATGTTTATATGTGGTTTACAATTTTTTCTTTACTTTTTTTGTGAAGTTGCTATCTGCTTTTTTTTCTCATCATTTTTCATATCTGTACCTTTCAATGACAGAATTTTTTCTTTCTAGGTTTTGGTACAGTAGCATGCACAATGTAACTTTTCCCAGTTGCGGGTACTAGGCATCTGCATACCAAACAGTAAAAAACAAAGTAATTTTTCATTCTCTAATAGCAGTAGATTAGTGTTATTACTTCTGTATCACAAATTAAAGGTCTTCTCAGCTCTCTGTGAGAGTCGTATATTTTATATCCTTGTTTTGCTGATAAGGAAGCTGAAGCATTAAGAGGGAATGCATCTTTTTCAAGATCACTTGGTGAAAGGCAGATAGGGGACTAATTCAGGAAGCTGAATCACACACCTTGGAATTATCTGATGGACTATTCTATTTATCATTTACATTTGCCAACTTCTTTCCTTTTCTTCTTCAGGACCCATTTTTATACATCAGCTTTAGTTTTCTACAATATCCTCCATTTCTTCCTGCACTGTGTTTTCTCCACAGAGATCCATGCTGCTGACTCTTTTCAGTCCTGTCCATGCCCTCTCCTTCCCCATCCCTCTCCCCTGCTTTTTACCTTAGTCATTTTGTTACCACCTCCCTCAGAAAATTTTGAGGGGCAACAATTCAGCACCTAGTGTCTGTCTTCCAAGTTCTAAGGCTATTGTTAAAGGAAATAGCATGAAGCTCTACCTATGCATTGAAAAATCTGAGAAATAATCTATTAAGCCTGAAAGAAGGAGTTGTAGGCGAATTTTCCCACTGCTTGCAGCTGGAGTGCAAGTGACAGATGTCATGACATAAATGAAAGAATAGCAGCAAGAATAAGGCTATGAATGCCACTCATTCGTCGTTAGTGATGTTGGCATTGGCATGCATAAAGCCAGTATAACTTCAATGGGTTTTTTCAAACCTGGGTTTGAACATTGTAATAGGCAGATGACGTTTATCTGTTTAACGAATAAGTGTGCATGTACAAGCACATGGGCATATACACCCATAGAACCTTTAGTTGAATGCTGCAAAAATTTATCAGTGCATATCAATTATTTGGTAGAATTGTTGCAAGTCAAAGATGAAAGAAGCACCACTTCTGAGCTTCTCAAATATCCACGGACTGACAGTGACTAATGGAAAACAATTTTTTGAGTCCCAGCCTCCACGTGCTGATCTGCATAATGCTTAAAAAATAATTGGTAGCAGATAACACACATATGTGTTCAGTTTGCTTTAAAATTATTTCACTTTATAGATAAGTTGCATTTGAATGTAACGCAGACTTGTTCTTATGCATAAAACATGTGCCATTTTTGACTAAAGAGGGAACTCAATATAAATACCATGCAATCTTTTTTTCTGTCTTCTTTTCGATCATATCTGCTAGAAACACATACAGTTGAAACATATTATTTCCCTTTTCCTAGGATTATTCCCTCTTTGCAGGAACACTTACTCAGTTAACCACTACTTATTTGAATGTACAAAAAAAGCAGGCACAGTTGCAAACCTGTAAAGCAAGGTCTGTGGTCACTCCATACACTTACAAGAACTGAATCTGCAATGACAAGAGTCTGTGAGAACGAGATATAGGCTTTGCTCAAAGACCTCGTAATGCCTCTGCCTCACTGAGTTCTACTTATTTCTTTAAAAGATCGAGGAAGCTAGGTAGAGGTAGGTAGGTTAGATGATGCATTAACACAGACTATAAGAGCAGCAGTGCATTTGAATTCTAAATAGAAGAAATTCAGATAAATGCGGTACCATTAAGTTCTTTGAGGTGAACTGTCTTTCTTTTGAGTCTGAGGGCAGAAAGCAGAACTAATTCACATAAAGGACCCCATTCCAACCAACTCTCTAGGTACTGGGACAAAGTGACTGAAATGGTTTTATGCTGTCTTGACCCTTCCCCCTTCTCTGGGGTTGTCAGAGCCATTACTGTTCCTGCAGTAAATAAGAGCATTTGTTTGACTGCCTGTTGCATCTACAGTGCTGAAGCATGAAACTAAAAATAGATGGAATGTGGTAAAAATCCACTACTTTTCCATCCTTGCCTTTTTCCATATCCATGCCCGTGCCTTTTCCCTTCCCATTCCTCTTTCCTTGTACCCTTTTCCCCTGTTCCTACATCATGGGCTGAAAAAGATGAGCACAAGGACTAGTCAACTTCTAATTTCTGCAGAGACTTAGACTGCATTATGCCATATATCCAGATAGTAAGCACTCTTAATAAGCTGCCAGGTAACATGTGGTATTCATGAATAATTATACTCCAAAATCATGTTTATCATTTACACCTGTCACCAGCTACAGCTCTTAGAAACCAATGAAACACATACAAATTCTTTTCAGGGTCCTCTCAAAGAAATATACCCAACTTTCCAATAAAAACAAGATTAGTCATTGAAAATAATTAAAATATTGAATTAAATAGGTAACATATTAATTGGGTCCCCACTAGTTTTTTTTTTTAAAGGAAGTTGAAGAGAGACATAAAAAATAAATTAAAAGTGGGCATTAGGAAAAGTCATTTTTGTCTTTGGATCAATTAAAATTTCCCACAGCTCAGCATCTGTTTCTGCCTTACCCCAAATATTCATTGGGGAAAAAGTTTTATGCTGATCTCTCTGCAGAACTCTCAGGTGGGCTAAACGATGTAACCTGTGGTCCCATCTGGCTTTCCTGTTCCATAAGTACTTCTCAGTGTGAATATAATGTAGAGTTAAAATGAACATACCAGCAAGAAGCTGACATTTGAATTATTTTTCAAAATTACATGCATTAATTAGCGCACATGCATTAATGATCCATACTGCAGGTACATGATGGAGTTTGAATAAAGCTGGTTCTTTCTCAGTGTATAAGGTATGGCAAAATATAGCAAGATCTAATTGCCACTTGGATAGAAATACAGGATACAAGAAATCAGAGCCCAAAGTGGGCTAATTAACCTATTAATTAACTGTACATTTGTCTGTAGAAAGTGAAGCCTGATGATATACAAATATTATCCAGACCACACTTTGAATCTTAAATTGTGTCAGAATTTTTGAGCACCAAAAGGCAAGAGTTTCTACCAAATGTACCAATTCAGAGGAATCTAGATACTAGAAAAATCATTTTGTAGTTAAGAGAAACCCATTCTGTCTTTTTTTTTTTTTTTTTGAGAATATATAGTGATGTCACTGAAAACAAGAGAAGTAGGGGCTTTTTCCTTTGAAGTTGGATGGAGTTTAGTCACTATTAATCACTGCAAATTGCTTCTGGTCATATCTCTCAATACATTTCTTGCTGTGTTTTTTGGGTTCAACTTAAGCCAGTCTAACTGTGAGTAGTCCAACCACTTCTGCCTTCAACCTCAAGCTCTGTTTGCTCTACATATCAAAGGGCTGTGGCAAAAGTCTGTCCAGCTTTCTGATCTAACTAAAAATGAATCTCTTTTTTTTGTTGCATGTTTGCTTTTCAGTTGTGAAGAAAGCTGCTCTGGCTGCTAGAATGCTAGAACTGATGTGAGGGGAGCAGAGGATGTCCCCTTTCCATGGCAGGGTGATCTTATATTCATAGTATGATTTGGACTGGAAAGTACCTTAAAGATCACCTAGTTCCAACCCTCCTGCCATGGGCAGGGACACCTCCCACTAGACCAGGCTGCTCAAAGCCCCATCCAGCCTGGCCTTGAACACCTCCAAGGACTGGGCATCCACAGCTTCCCTGGGCAACCTGCTCCAGTGTCTCAACACCCTCACAGTAAAGAATTTCTTCCTAATATCTAATCTATATCTACCCTCTTTCAGTTTAAAACTGTTATCCTTCATCCTATTACTACACACCCTGATAGAGAGTCCCTCCCCATATTTCTTGTAGGCTCCCTTTAGGTACTGAAAGGCCACTATAAGGTCTCCCTGGAGCCTTCTCTTCTCCAGGCTGAACAACCCCAACTCTCTCAGCCTGTCTTCACAGGAGAGGAACAACACGTTTCTAAAACCACTGGAAATCCATACCCTTTGGGAAGTGAGTTCTGTTGCCTAGACATTTAGAGGTGAGAGGATGAGAAAATCAACAGCAATATAATTGGTGATATTTCCACAATGTGTGTTGTCCTTATGTACTATTGTATGTTCTGTCTTAACTGGTAAGCCATTTTGTTTCCTTTCTCTCACCTGATGTGCTTCACTGTCTGGCATCTTCATGGCCTGTAATGGCACTGCTGACAGGATCAGTTGTAAAAGAATGACTGAACCCTGGGCTCTGAACATAGGTTTATCTGCAAGGCTTTTTCTTCAGAAATGCATAACCTAATTGTATCTAGCCTTATCACCTTTCTCTCCTTCTCCTGCTGCCTTCCCCTAGGAGGCAGGGCAAGAACACTTTCCTTTTCTCATCTCTTTTCAGTTTTTTTCTCTTTATGTCTGTCTTTAGATCATGAGCGAGGTAAGAAAGGGAACTGAACTAGATCACAGAGAATCCTTCAACTGCAAACAGCTTTCTGTAGGAAAGACAGATTTCAGAGTTAGGGTTTGTTTAGGAAATTGAGAGTACATCTGAGAACATTTTTAACTATCAGATTTTGAAAAAAATAATCTTGCTCTTCAAAGCAAATACATCTATCACCAAGTAGCCATGTAAAGTTTGCAGATTTGATCTATGACTCATCCTGGGAATGTGATTCGGAAACAATTCTCCAGAGTGAACTGTCTCTCGGTTTAGCCAGTTTTGTGTGAGATCCTGCCATATGAGCAACCTTCAGTGTTGAGTTCCTGCCCGCTTCAGCAGCCTGAAAGCCTCCATTCATTAGCAGAGGTGAACTCTTGGTTCTGCCTTGTCAGTTTATATATGATACTACTGAGGTGTTGTCCAACGGCATTAGTATTGCTTTGTGTAGAGAAATATTTCCAGTGTCAGAATTGCCATGGACACCACCTGAAGTCTTATTATGCTGATGAATTTCTTCTCCAGAGTTATTCATTGCTCCAAACAGGATACTTATTGAGATTTGTTAAACTATCCTTTTTGCAATATACCTATGGTAATAATTACATAATCTTTATTGGATATGGATGTCTTTTTGTTGGATGTCTTTATGGATGTCTTTATGGATGTCATTTTTCATTACCATGCATTAATTGAACTTGTATTTAATGTATTCAAGATCTGTAATCTGCACAATATGTTACCCATTTATACAAAAAATATACAAAACCGTGCTTTAGAATCATAGAATCATTCAGATTGGAAAAGACCTTTAAGATCACCAAGTCCAACCATTAACCTAACACTGCCAACTCCACCACTAAACCATGTCCCTCAGCACCACATCTACATGTCTTTTAAATACTTCCAGGGATGGTGACTACACTACTTCTCTGAGCAGCCTGTTCCAATGCTTGACAACCCTTCTGGTGAAGCAATTTTTCCTAATATTAACAAAAGATGTGGTATCACCTTAAAATATTTGTATTTGAGTAGGCTATCTTTGCATTTGAGAACTGAAATCAGCTCCTCATCAATGAGCTATAAAATAGGGCAAATATTCTGGAGGCTTTTGAAAACTTGACATTTTTGGTCTTTCTTTAAAGAACCCTTGTTTTCTTGTGCAACATAAGGCCAGTGGTAAGATAGAAAGTTTTCTATTCCTCTTTCTATTGCTCTCACTGTCTTTCTGTTTCTCTGTCTTTCGGTTTTTATTTTTTGATATGGGACACTTAGCTTCCTTGACTAACAAGGAATCTTCCAGAACTCTTAAGGAGCTTCTATATGACATGTCTGATAGAAGTTTCATGTACCTTTTCGTATATTTCCACTTTCTGAAAAAGGAAGACACATCCCTAAAGGAACTTTCTGTGAAGCAGGAAGACTAGCACCAAATGTTTTCTGTGATTTGTTGGGAAAGCTGTCTAGCTCTTCTTTCACCCTTTTACTTTATCGGGAAAGGAAGCTCTGAGAATAGTTTCTTTGATGCTAGAAATTCTATCTAAGCCTATCCAGGTAGTTATAGTTCAAGTGTATTTTTATTCAGGTTGAATTGCTAGGAATTTACTTGGATTGAACAAAATCAACAGTTTAGTTCCTTAATTTATTTTATATCTACACCTAGTATTTCTGATGCAGCTTTTGCTCCTTGAAGTACAGAGACGCTGATCACAGCTCATCATAGGTAAAACGTGTACCAAAGGTAATTTATTATTCTTTTATAGATATAAAAATTGTAAAATGAAGCATGGCATCCCTAAAATGATAATGAGTAAAACCAGGACTAGGCTGTATTCCTGAAGTTTCTCAAAATGTGTAGAGTAGAACTGTACTAGCAATAGGCTGGTAAATTAGTGGATTAGTAAAGAATGAAACTCAACTGTTAATTGAGAGAATTTAATAGGAAGATATAATAAGATCCTGTGTTTTGGTCTCAAAGCTGGAAAATCGTCCCCTCGTGACGTGAAAGATGTAGTTTTTGGAACATGTAAGGCAGGTTTCTCCTCACTCAAAAATGTAGATACCTGCTCTCCTCTCAAGTACTCATCTAGTTGCATTTTATTGGCACTGGAAAGAAACTGAAATGCACCAGAAAGCAATTCTTCCATACTACCTTAAGTAACTGTCCTAGAAGGACAGTGTTCTCGAGAGTTACAGAACTCTCCCATTTTCTATGGAGAAGCTTAGATTAGTACCTTGGTATAGATACTTAATGTGTAGGTGGCTACAAGTATGTAAAATGAATCTTACAAAATTTCTGCTCACTGTTTAAGCACTAGGCAATTTTGAAATATGTATAAACTGCGGTATGACTGTAGGGAGAGGCTGTGATTAAAAAATATTGATGTATGCAAATTAATTTTACAAGGAATATTACAAATAATTCTAATTCTATAAAAAAACTGGCTGACTAAACTAGCACTGTGGGGATATTTGTCTTATTTTAGGTTATTGGTTTAAAGGCTGTGAAGAGTTTCTTTTCTTACATGTTGGCACTGAAATTAACATGAAAACCAAAAAGAAATATCTCTTTCAAATCATAGAAAAGATTCACATTTTGGGTTACAGTCTAAGTTGAACTATAGCCAAAATTCTGGTCTGTGTTTGTAAATGTCATATTTTAAAAGATTGAACTGGTTGCGATGAGTCTTCCTGAAATTACCCAGTGATTGCAAAATCCCGTCTTTCAGAAACAAAAATAAGAACAATAACCACAATCCACCATTTTGCTTTGCTCATGTGACTGTATATGCTTGATCATATTAGAGGACAAGTCCATTTATCCTCTCCAGCAGGGCAGATGATGCTGTGTCATCTGCTGTGTGGCTTGTCATTTTTTTTAAATTTATGAGTCCAATTATTTTTTTTAATTAAATTAGGGTGACAGATGTAGGGTTTTGATGTGTGCACCAGTAATGTGTTTGCAGTGTTTGCATATTTTGTTGGAAGTATGTGGTAATCTTGACATATTCTATGCCAGAATTTTCATGGGAACTTTAAATTGAAGGTACAGTTTGGCAAATTGGGTGAACTGAACTATTAACGCTCAGTAGGTATTAATCAAGAAATGATGAAAAATCTGATGATATAGACAGATTACTATTTCTAAAACTACTTCAAGCTCCAAACATTTTTATGTTGCCATCCTCTAAGGTAGTATTTGCATTTCCAAAATTGTGGTATGGTTTAATTTACAACTTTTACAGCAAATCTTAATGCATTTAGAGGAAAGAGACAACTGTTTAAAGTAGTTTGTCTGTTTGTTTTCCTGGATTAAAAAAGAATAGCAAGAATAAACAAGCAAAATAATTGACATAATACATTTTTAGATCATGGAATCCCCTTTAAGCTGGAAGATGACAACGCTGCGGTTATTGATTCCTGTTTCTGTAATTGTATAGTCAAGTTAGTTCTATTCACACATTTGGGTTTCTGCATGCATATGGGAGGTTAGTAGGCTGACACAGCAAAACTAACAACCTTGTTTACAGAAAAAATAAAATTTTCCCAGATCCAGAATAAACTATACCCTTTAACAGATTCTGAATCATTAATTCCCTTTTGCAAATTTTATTTTTCTGTACTTTTGTGCTTCTTGCTTAGAAAGTGAAACAGAGGGAAAATGATTAAAGCTACAATAGAATAGAATAGAATATTTCAGATAAAAGGGACCTACAACTGCCTGACCGCTTCAGGACTGATCAAAAATTAAAGCAGATTATTGAGAGCATTGTCCAAATGCCTCTTAAACAGACAGGCGTGGGGCATCGACCATCTTTTTGGGAAGACTGTTTCAGCATTTGAAAGCTGCCTTAAAAATTATTATTAAAAAATAGTGATTTCTGACCCAACATTTTGTAGTAAGAATTTTGAAATGGATTGTTTAGAGACTAAAGTAAAATGTATAAAGCAAATTTTATTAGAGAGTAAAGTAAAATACATACAGAAATCTTTATATGGTGTTTCGAGTATATTGTTCCAAACACATTATATGTCACTGTCTTGTACACTTTCAGGCTATATTTTTAGTAGTAAGTAAACCAGGCCAAAACAACTTTTAAAGTCAAGGTCACTGGGTTAACTCTCTTTTCCATCACAATTAGATGATCATGCACAAACACCATATTTGGAACAGTCTTTGGTACGTACTTGACATCTCCTGAGCTATTGTATCTTGGGGTATCATTTGGGAGGTTATTCCTTAGGACAGGCCAAAACTGCTCCAGGCTTGATGCTAACAGATGGTACGGACAATTATGGGCCTCTCTCCTGGCCCTGTTTTGTTAACTGTAACAGGTTAATCGTAGTCTTGATTTGGGTATAAGTTGGAAACTTTAGCAGTTTTGCTAAAATATTATCAGTAGAATGAATTATGTCCAATTCTACTTTTTAGTAGAAAAGTTGGCTGATGAGGTGAATACTTTTTTCTTTTCTGTCCTGCTCCCAAATCATCAATTTCTTTTTTTTTTTTTTTCTTAGTTGTACTGGTTCAGCTTAAAGCAAATCAGTTGTTGTGGGAGTAACCTATCAAAATATTTGTACAACCTGAAAGTCCTAGAATGGAACTGTATACTTAGTTCTTATTTCTTCTTTCACCAATAAGTTCCCATTGATTTCAGTAGGTATTAGGTGTTTAAATATCTTTGTGAATCTAGGCTTAAAAATGTACAAGAAAAAAAAAAAGAGAGAAAAAAAGAGCTAATTCCAAGTAAGACTAGACACAGAACAAATTATGGCAATTAAAGGTTAAAAAATCTGAATTTTCACAAAATTAACAAAAAGCAAAAAGAAAATCAGTTAAATATTACACATTTGGAGGCTTGGACTAGAGGAAAACCAAAGTAAAATGCAAATAAACCACCAATGGTGTAATAGCTTCATTCTGTTTGAAACCAAAATGTTATATTTGATCTTTAATTTAAACATGCAGCGCTTTTCTTTTTGTCATGCTGGTGTTTCCCACAGCATTATAAATGAGGACTATTAGATAATTGATATTACTTACCATTTTAATTTCAAATGAAATATTTCATTAGTGTAATATGTGTCAAGAAAAAATTATTTCACTTTACTTGAAAAAAGAATCTTTGATGTCTTTGTTTTCAAGGACCCATACTCTTTGTTCTGATATTCTCTAATGTGCTTTGCTGATTTGTAAATATATGTTTGGATCATATTTTAAGTGATGACTAATTTCAAGCTTATTTCCATCGTGAACACCATGTATTTTGAGATGGATTTTTTAAGTGGGACCCAGAATGACTCCTCATTTGCTTAAAAAATTCAAAACCAGATCTGCTTTGCATAATTTTACATAGGCAATGATTCAGTATAAAAGGAACAAATGCTCTTCTTCTCCACATACACACATATAAATGATGACTACATGTTTGTTTGCATAATTTGCGCACAGCATTTCCCCTGAAGGTATAGGAAATGCACTGCCATTTTACTGCACTCCTTTTGTTGAAGAGGAAGTGGTGTCATTGAATAGAATTGCCTCATCAGACACTCTACAAAAGTGCCAAGTTGTAGCAATCAATAGAGAAACAGCAGATGTGAAGGTTAGTTGGCATCAAAGAATATGAGTGGAAGACTTTCCTATGGGAAAGAAAGTGCTTCATTACACTTTATCTATACTAAGAGTATTGGATCTATCAAGCTTTCAGAAAATTAGAATATGATGGCTTTCGTGACTCCAGCTCTGAAAGAGTCACTTTAACAACAGTTAAAAAGTTAGATAGATATCTATCTGGGGAATTGCACTAAGTGATCAGGATTTTATTAGTTTTAAACTGGAATGTTGCAATTTCTTCTCTCTGAAGAAAGCAGATCCTGTGCAATGACTCTGGGACAAGAACTGGCTCCCTGCGTGATCACTGTATTGTAGATGAGTGTAAATGCTGCTTTTGGAGCATGCTCATAGGAAACAAACAACATGTTATCGTTTCTCTAGAGCATAAATATTTGAGGACTTTTGTTCAGAAAGTTCCTTGTTTTGTGGATAGCTTGGATATGTATGTTTCTTTTTCTGAACAGTATAAGCAACTTTTCAATGTTTGTCCACACAGGAACTGCTGCAGAAAAACTGTTTCAATACATCAATCAAGTGGATGCTCTTTAGAGAGATTGTCCTTCAGGGAATGGCAAAACTGGAGAGTAAACAGAGTGATGTTGAGCTGGCAAGCCAGTAGATCATAGATAGTATTTGTCAGTACGAGAGCTTACAGTTACTGATAGCAGTTGAATGCTTTTCTGAGCAAGCTGTAAAAAGGAACAGGTGTTAGTGAGGATAGAAAACTTGGAGGGAAATATTCACTGACAGATGATTTCATTCATTCATTTTGCAAACCTGGGAGATACTTTATTTTCAAGAAGGTGAATTAGGTATTTTGCATGCTTGAGACTGAACGTGGGGGGATCTTTGCCTTAAAAAAAAGCCCAACTCCTTAATCATATATCTCTCGTAAGACATTGAAACAATTTTGTCATCTCACTGATCTTTAAATTAAAATACTGTTTATTGGAAGTTCTGACCCTAATCTGCTCAATTAATACTTAAAGCAAATTATATTTATTGGCAATGTGTAGGAGGAGTCAGCATTAATTATCTAAAAGCATCTAAATCCAGCATGGATTGAAAATGAATTGTCCCTGGTCCTTGAGCTCTGTTCACACTAATAACCAAATAAATGCACTAGAGCACACACTGAATCAAAGGTTGCACTGAGAGTTTAGATATTTAGTGCCAGAATGGAATTTGATTTGCTGAGTACTCTGCGGTGCTTCGGCTTCCTGTGTCTCCAAAGTTCACGACAAGGTGCAGAACTGAGGGCTTTGACATTAAGAGCTTAAGTGAACATCACATGGTGTCTGTCAAGATTGCTCTTTCATTTCAGATTGCTGCCTAATGATGTTTGCAAGCAAGTTGCTTCTGCCTTCAGTGCTTACAGATACATTTGGCGAAAAGAGAAAATTATTTTGCCTTTGGCTTTAAAGAGAAGCTTAGGCATTCCTGTCATGCAGTAGCCCAAGACCAAATATTTTGTACCTCAATAAACATAGCCAAAAGCATAATAAAAATCTGTTAAATCATCTCTTATTTTTTGCATTGTCGCTGCTTTCAAACAACAATTTATCAAAGCAAGCAAAACAGAGATAACAATAAAATTTAGAGCTATATCAAACACGCAGTGTCGTTTACAACCTGGACTTTATTAGGATCTCATTTTAGGTAGTAAATCCATATTAGAGATGGAGAAAATAATCTAATTTAATTACACTGAAAAAGTTAAATGTCAGCTTCCTGAAGTTATGAAAAACTTTAAGCTCTGGAGGCTGAAATCTGCAGCCTTCTTAATCTAACACGAATGGATACAGACAAATCATTTTTTCTCTTGCTGATTTACAATGCATCTGTACTTGCTCACAAGCAATGACGCACCCTTTCAGCCAACCGTATCTCCTGTGAGATGACCTGTGAGTACTCCGACAGCTATTCAACTGGTCTAAAATCTGTTCTTTTAATCAAGGTTGCTTTAGAAGTGTAATGACCCCCCCTTGTATACTTTTAGTTCACTTATTATATCTCTTTTGTAAAAAGCACTGAGTACTGTAGTTTTCAGAGTGGGAAAATATGCTATGAATACATGTAATATGGAGCACATTCTCTTCACTGTGTTTGCACAAATCCCATTAAAATTAGCATTTTGCAAGCTATCATAAAAAAGAAAAAAAAGAAAATCCCTATAGACTAAGATTAGTGACAATATTTGATTGTCATTGCAGGTAGGTGTCTTGTTTATTAAATATTGCAATTTAGCTAATTAGACTATACAAACTCTGTTATTTTTCACCATAGGTCTCCTGACAGTTTTCTGAAAACAATAAGCATTTTAATTGATTACCAAAACAATAAAGTCAAAAGAATTACGTTAAAATTCTTTTCCCCAGGAACTACATCATAGTGATGCAGTAAAAGATTAGGAATAGAGCTGCTTCAAAGCTCAGCTGCTCAACTTAACACATGGATGCAACCAGGTGTCATGAAGAAAAACGTTTATAAGAAGAATCTGATTCTGTAGTTAGTGTAGGATAATTTTTTATCATAATCCTAAATCTAAGAAATGTTTTTTGTAATCCCATGCATTATTGAAACGGTTGAACGTTATCAAAATGATTGATTTTTTAAGCCCTGAACTTTGTGTCCCTATGCAACTAAGTCCCAGTGAATTGTGCTGGAAGTTTCCAGCTAAATTGATGGCTATTAGATCAGATCATTAATTTGTAATGGTAGTGTTCTATGTTCAGTTACCAAAAGCTCTTTCCTCTAAATTTTTACATAAACTAATACATTCAGAGATCCACTTTGCCAGAATGTTTTCTGCCAAATTGGTCAACACAAAACACATGAAAATTTGCTGCAGGATGTTCACAGATTATTCATGTAGAAATATACAGAATTAACACAGCAGTGCTGTTGCTGGTGCCATCAAAGGCATGCCATTAATATATTAAATTCACGGTGTTTTACTGAAGCAAGGAGCTAACAGCCACTGGGATTTGAAAGATCTCAAGTGACATATAGATTCCTTTATACATTAATTTATACTTAGGAGGCATAGAATAATGCTAGAATGTCTGCTGAGCTAATTTCCTTCCCCTAGCTCCTTTGTGGCAACTACTGAGCCGCACCACTCCTTTTGGATCGATAACGTCAGCTCTGTCTTTGTGGCCTTGATTGCTCCAGGTCAGTTTAGTGTCTTGCGACATTCTGAAAGATGAAATTAGAGCTAATGCTTGTGAGTAACAGTGCTTTAAATTCTACCTATATAGAAATTTATTTTAGTTCTACTATACTGTCAGAAATAAAATATCATACACCAATGCACTTTGTCATGAAAATAGTATCTTGTTCTCTCATCTGTTTACAAGACAGTTATACCATACTTATTGCTATGTTAAATTCAGACACTTGCAACTCATTTACTGGCTATTGTACTAGTGATAATAGCTCTTGTTGTAGTTTTTTTGTTTGCAGTTTTTACTGCCTTGTATTTGTTTGTCGCCAATGTTCTATGGACTCTATTAGTGTGGATGCACATTAAAGCCATAGTGCAATTCAAATAGTTAAAATCTGTGTAAAATTAGCTATGTGCTGCAATTTATAAAATTTGGTTTTAAAAAAAAACCAAAATCCTGAATGGAATCCCTGCCATTCATATGATGAGATGATAAGAGGCAGTAGATGCTCTGAAGCATCAGTAATTTAATTTTCACGTGGTGACAAGACTTGCCCTTTGCAGTAGAATCCCACATGTTAATGTGATGATCTGGTTACCATTTTCTGCAATAAACAAAGTTATTCAGCTTTCACATGTTCAAATATCTTTCTGTCGTGCAAAGCTTGGGCCATCTGGGGTCTTAACAGCTTGCTTGCCTCCAGCTCTTCGGGTTACTTCCTCAGCTTTGTATTAATGTAGTGAAGTTTGTACATGCTCATTATACACAAAGTATAGAGCTGTTTTATCAAAGAGGCTGTTGTACAGAAACAAATAGCTATAAAAAAAAAAAAAGGCAAACCAAAAAACCCACAACAACTAACAAAAAACACCACCCAAATAACACAATAGCACCCAAACCAGAAAAAGAAAGAAAAAACATGAAGTAAATTGAGATGAAAACTTAACTGTTGTGTGGCACCTTGAACCTGTAATGGTTACAGGTTCAAGGTGCCACACAACAGTATCTTAATTAAACCAAACTGTGACCAGAAAATCTGAAATTTGGATCTTAGTTTTGAAGCTTATAATACATGGAACTAGCCCATTGAATCTAACGTAAAACATGAACATTTATGTTGACAAAGTCTATTTGTTGCCTTAAAACACCACAAAACCCAAAGGAACTGGGCTATAGGATTTTCTAAATATTGCAGTTGTCTAAAATAGCAAAGAATCAAAATGTAAATTAGAAAAAAAAAAAAACCACATCCTGCCAGAGAACTTTTAATTTTTAAATAAATCTACCTTACTTTCTCTTCTCTTCCTATTGCCTTTTTTTTTTTTTTTCTTTTTTTCTTGGGTTTGTTTTGTTTTGTTTTTCACGTGAGGTGAAGTTTATTTCTGAGCAAAAATTACTCTTCCGCGCTGACTGCAATTCACATAAATAATTCCCTGAAACAAGGTATGATCAGTGTTGCGAGACTTTGAGCCTTATTCTTTCAGGTAGATTTGCTGTTTAAATTTTTATCCCTGCTAACCAGGTTAAATTACCTGAAGATTTCAAATTTCTTGAAAACTTTCTGATTCAGTCATATGTATATAACTTAGTTAATGTGCCTGTGCTCATTGAAGTTTAAGGATTTCAAATGAAGGGAGAAATTTCCCTGCAATTACGAGATTACAGAGCTGATTTAAAAATTTTCTCTATAAGGGGAGGATAAGACACATGAAAACCAATTGTATTTTAAATAATATGGTCTTTGATGCAAGAGTTACCTGTTATGCATTGTAGTAAAAATAAGCAGTTTCAAGCAAAAAAGGAACTATCCCATCTCTTTAATTGCTGTGGTTAGCAGGATCCTCCTTAGATGATTAAATTTGCTGTTTGCTTTCTTTTCTTATCCTGTATTTGTAACAGTACAGTTTTATGTGATAGACTGTAGTGGTTCTTTTAAAACAGTTGTGTTTAAATGTAATTGTTTCTTCTTACAGTTTTATGCTCTGAAGGTTACACATACTGTTGAAACAAAATTTATTAAATTTGTTTAAAAACCTATTTTCAGAATTAACTGTTGCAGCTGATTTCTTTGCTTTTTATTCCTGAAAAACAATTAGGCCATACTAGAACCTAGTTTCTTGTCAAATTCTCTTGAAACTAGGAAGATTGAATCGTAGAAGCATGCACAAGGAATAGTACAATATATTTTATGTATGTCCCATTTCGTTGTGCTTCTTAAACTTAAAAATTGATTTGTTAGGCTCTGTTATCTTTTTCAGACAATAAAGAATAAAATTCTCAGATTCAGGTATGCACCATTTAAGTTTGTCGGATTTCTGCCTAAAAAACAGATGTATGCAGGAGTTACTCTCATCAGAAATTTAAAATGAGCTAGATATGTAAATATAAATAATAACACTGTTTTTGAAGTGCTCTCGGATATTTCGACATAAACTATAAAAATAAAGTGATTATTACTTTCTTAATGTCTTTATCATTTAATATTTCCTGAGGGGTTTTTTTTAGGGCATGGGTATAGCTGATGATATAAGCTTGTGAAAAAACAAGCCTATTACTTTTAAATCACAGCTACTGGAAATATCACTACAGGTCTTTAAAGTTGATTCCACCCCAACAGCAGGACTCCTCTGTCTTTGGACATTATTGTAAAGATGTAACATCTATGTTCTACCTTTCCATCTGCCTAGCATTGATATTTGTCACAGATCGCAGAGAAGCAAGTGCTTATTAGGTGGCCATAGATCAGAACAGTACAATCCCTTTTAAAGTTCAGAAAGGGAGAACACATCTTTGTGATTAGCAGGTTTCAGGCCTGAGGTTTAGGAGGGGGTTTTTTATTTGTCAGAAAGTTTCTCTTTAAATTAGATACCATGAAACTACATGCAATGTTTTTTCCTCATTGTATTTCTAATCTCTGTGATCCTTTTTTGTCTTTTCCGCGCAATAATGAGGTTCTTAAATACAACTAGACCTAACCCTAAGCCCTTTAGTCGCTTATGCTGAGTCCTCTGTCATAAGTCTTATGGTCCTTTTGTTTTAAGTTCTTTCATTAGGGTTTAAAGCCATTAAAGCCACAGTTTGAAGTAATTATTTAAATTAATTTTATGACATTCATTTTATGAGACATTGATGCTTAGTTTGACGTGTACTCTGACTTCCCTACAACTCTCTCATAGCCTAATCTGGTCCTTCCTTTGCTTCCAGACCACAGAATGGATAGTTATTCTCCTTTAGATCCTGATTTAGTAGGAATTATCCAAGACAAATAACATATGGCCAGTGATATCTTACAATATGCCATTCTTTAGCTCTCGAGTGACTTCATTTCATGCCATCCCTTGGGAATGGTTGACGATATAAAAAACTCATATTTATGCAAGCAATGAAAAAAGGTAGCCTTAAATTAAGTGAAAAATAAAATAAATTTATTTTTGTTCTCTCCTTTCTTGGTAGAAAGGATGGAGGGGTGGCAGAGGGCCCCATAAAAATCTGTTCAGGCCCAATGACATATTTTCCCACAGGATAAAGTTGAGAAGAATCTTCCAGAAGGTCAGGTAGAACTGGATGGTGGAAGTCTTTCCTCTCCCCACTTCTCTCTCTATTTCCTCTGAAGTCTCTGCAAGGTTAGAGGTATATGGGCAGTGACAGTGCTCAGGATTCCTAATTTCCTCACCCTGTTCTGGTCCTGCTGTCTAGTGAAAGTATCTTGTCCTCGCAATTGAAAGTTCTCCCAAAAATGTTTTATGTATGTAGAAAAGCAGTTTCCAACAGAAAAAAAATATATGACAGTGGAAAAATCCCATCAGTTTAGTAGGCATCATTATCAGATTCCTCTGGATTAATTTACCTGAAATCACTCATCTTTCTTTCCATAACCGTGTCATTCATTTGGCAAGATGAGCTTCAGAGGACAGAAGTTAGTTATACAACCTGACCAAGTCTTCTATTTCAATTCTGTATTTAGTGTAGGATTGGGATAGCTGGCAGAATTGTTCTCTGGAGACAACCTCTTTTTCCTTTTCTGTTGAATATAAAGTGAGTCTCTATGAATATCTTGGCTTAGAATAGGTAACTTTTGAAGGTCTAAAAGAAGCAGCGTGATTTCTTCCCTAAATGTATTTTTATTTATTTTTTCAGTGTTATTTTTATTCTAGCATTGTGTACATATTTTCTGAAGTTTGGAAAGTTCATAAATGCTGTTTTACCCCTTTGAGCTATATGCCAGTTGGATACTTCACCCATGTTCTTTAAGAATTCGGATATTCCATGTCCTCTTTCTTTTGCTCTCTTAGTTGAACAAAACTGTATCTTTAGTTTTGCTGGTTGACAACTTAGTCTACTAGAATCATTAAAACAATACCATGCCATATTAATCTCTGTTTTTTCATATACTGTCCAAGTACTAACCAGAAGCCAAAGTGTTTTTCTTATAATAAAATGTGCTGAAGGAAGTAATCCTGAATTTATTACACAGTATTCTTATTTTAAGATAAATTGTAATGTTGATATATTGATTACAGAGTATTAATGTTCTATTAAATTTTTATGTTACTCCTCCCAAATCTACCTATCCAAAATCACTCAAATAAAATTACGTATCCATCATTTCTCCTCCTAAGATGCCATCTGTTCCACAGATAACTTAGGTAACTAATTGCTGCTCTAGTCGAAGTACAACATTTAAATCTTCAAGTGCCACCTGTCCCTGCAGTCAGCAATTTCCTTAGTTTCCTAAGAAAGTTTGCTTATGGTGTTCTGCAGAAATGACTAAGTCTGGCTATTCTGAACAGCTAAGTGCCTACTTATAAGTCCCTTTGGGGGCCTAACATTCCTCCAGGGACTGGTCTGGAAACAGGATGACTGCATCTTCCCGTACTCCTACAGTGACAGCAGTGCTGTTATAGCTTGGTTTTAGCTGGTGACTCAATTTGTAGAAAATACATTAGAAGGAATATCTGAATTTTTAAATGTTGAGATATTCAGTGGGGAGAACTCTTTCAGTCCACACCATTTAAGATATCCCATTTTTGTGGATTATTTATGAATGGAAGAGCAATTAGATTAATAGATTAACATTATGAGAGAAGGGAAAGAGAGCACTGTACACACCTGAAATTTCAGGGTTTGCTCCACTAGAATCAGTATACGTTTCATCCCAAAAACCCCTTTGTTACTCAGTTTAGTCAGGTGGAATGCAAGTTTTCTGTCTTTTTGTCAATGAGATACATTCAGGGTGGAAAACCATTCTATACCGTTTGTTTCTGCATCCTATTTATACTGAAGTAAACATAAATTTTGTTTCTAGTTAGTCTTTTTTAATTTAGCCTATTTGTTTCTGTTTGAGTAGAGTTACTCGAGTAGAGTAGAGAAACTTTCCTTCTTGGTATGGTGTCAAAGGTACAAAGAGACAGAAAACTTAGGCCATTCTACTTAAAACATTCATATTCATTGTTCTTTGTTTAAAAAGAAAGCAAAAAAGAAAAAGAAAAAAAAGAAAAAATTGCCACTTCAGAGCAAGCTATGGATTTCAGACAAACTGGGGTAGCTTTAATTTGTACTCTGCCTATTTGAATAAGGTATTTAACGTAGTAATTACTTGAGTATTCATGTTGAATAATTGCTATAGCACATCTGCAAAGAATCTAATTGCCCTGCCTTAATATCTGTAAAATATACAGTATATTTTCTGTTCATCATTTTTTAATCTTCTATTTAGTAAAAGTAAACATGCAAACCAAAAAACTAAAGTCCAACAAAAGATGATTAAAAATGTATATATTAAAATATGAAACAGTAATTTTGCTTATTGCTGTGACTTACTACATTTTGCATATTACTGTGATGACACTGAAGTGCTCATATCACCATGCAGTAGAAGTACCTAGTTAGTTAAAACAAACAAACAAACAAAAAAATTAAGAAGCCTCCAAGCTGGAGCTGATTATTGCCCCCATCAAGTGTATCCCTAAAAAGAAGTGGAGTGAGGTAGAACTAGACTGTTGGTAGAAATTAACCTGACCTGTGCTGGAGAGATTGCTTCTGGACTTTTGCTTTCTCAGGGAGTATTTCTCCTGATCAAACCAATCAATTAATAACCTAGGTTAAGATATGAAGGAAGCCCGTTCTGAGGCGTTACCATTTAGTTTTACAAAGTAGCTAAAATATTTTTGCTTAACTCTTCTAATGAAGTAATCCTAGTCAAGCAGCTGTCACTTCCATGGTGAATGGCTTGTGAACACATTTCAGTGCTAGTAACAAAACAGTGCTTCCTTAAGGTTTGTTTGGAACTTTTGTCTCTTTCTACGATATAGCACATAATAGCCCATATAGCACTTTCATTCTTGTTTGCGTCTTTCTTGGCTTGTCATTTATATTTCAGAGATGAAGAATTCTTTTTACACATCAACAGTCCTTATGACTACACCTGACTTGTTACCTCCCTGTTGATGTTCCATTCATTCAGACATCCAGGACGCTACAGGATGGTGTTCATCAGTAGAGTGTGTTTCGTTGTTAGTTGACTGTTCCTTATGGTTGCAGTATTTCTCGCTGCCATTCATTAGCTTTCTCATGAATATGATCCCAGAAAGAAGAGCTGAATAATCCCTATCAATCAGTGACATTTAATGACAAAATGGAAATGCCAATAAAAATTTTAGCAATGGCTTATTTTAAAACCAGATAAATAAATCATTAGAATTACAGGCTGTACTACTTCCTATTCACTGTTACAAAGTAAATCATTATCCAGCAACTGCCTGTTCTCTCATGAATCTTAAATTTCTGTTTTTAAAGCTGTTTCTTGTAACATAGTATGGTCTGTCCATAAAGAATATTTTGAAGATGAAGGTCATTCACTAAAGAAGACAAACTGTCAGATAGGATAATAATTAATATACATTTAAAAGACCATAAATGAAGATAGATTATATAATTAAAAGCTAATCATGAGGGGAATGCTTTAAGGGAAAAGAGCTTATCTTTCCCCAGATCTTACTGTAGAGAAACATATAATGTTTAGTGCAGTCTCTTTCTCTCTCCCTGCCTGAGGTTATCATCGTGACATATGGGAGATTATCACAAGTTACACACTATTTCAGATAGGCTGTTAGATGTGTGTGCATTCTTTGGGATGTCTCCAAAGTCTGTATCCCAACAGGCATAGTAACCTTGTTCAGATTACTTTGCACACAATAAACTAATTAAGTGAGGGACCCTTTTGCCCCTTTGTGGAAAGCACATACATTAGCAAGTGTTTGCAATGGTCACAGGTAAACTCCAGAGTACAACAGATTCTTAATCTGTATGTGGCTGAAGACACAGCTGAATGACAAAATTGAGCAAAACCAGTACTGTCAAACAAAAATAACACAAATATATAGACTCGAGTGTTCTAGATTTTAAAGAAAAAAAAAAAAAGGAATATTTAAAAAAAACACAAACAAAGTACATTTTTTTCCCTCAGCCTAATTTCTACCTACATTTCTTTAGGCCTTGGACACCTTGGAACTTACCTGGTACCCTTGTGATTTTGAGAAAACTGTGATTTTCAGTAACTATGATGTGTCACCATATAGATCACTGGAAGTGCTCTATAAGGGAATGTATTGGGTTTGCATGGGTTTTGGTAGTCGGGGGGCTACAGTCGTGGCTTCCGTGAGAAGCTGCCAGAAGCTTCCCTTGGCTGGCTCCTGTGGCCCTGTGGGGAACCCACGCTGGAGTGACCTGTTCCTAAAGGACTGCACCCTGTGTAAGGGACCCACGCTGGAGCAGTTAATGAATATCTGTAGCCTGTGGGAAAAACTCATATTGGAGAAGTTTGTGGAGGTCTGTCTCCCATGGGAGGAACCCTGCGCTGGAGCAGGGGAAGACCGTGAGGAGTCCTTCCCCTGAGGAGGAAGGAGCATCAGAAATGGTGTAATGAACTGACTGCAACCCCCATTCCCCATGCCCCTGCACCGCTGTGGGGGAAGAGTTAGAGAATTCAGGAGTGAAGTGGAACCTGGGAAGAAAGGAGGGGTGGGGGAAAGGTGTTTTAAGATTTAGTTTTTATTTCCTCATTACCATACTCTAATTTTGATTAGTAATAAATTAAACTAATTTCCCCAAGTCAAGTCTGTTTTAGCCATGACAGTGTAATCGCTGAGTGATCTCCCTGTCCTTATCTTGACCCACAAGCCTTTCGTTAAGATTTTCTCTCCACTGCTCAGCTGAGGCGGGGAGTGATAGCGTGGCTTTGGGGGGCACCTGGCATCTAGCCAGGGTCAACCCACCACAGGGAAAAAATATGCAAAAAATAGGTGTGTTGAAGTATTTGTTTTTTCTTAAACATTTCATAAAAATCAACTACTTCAAATAAGCATGTGAGGCACTAGTTTTAATGTATGTTTGCATTCTTCTTAGGTTGTTGTTTATGTCACAGATGAGTTCTGTAGGCCCACAATGAAGTTCCACAAAGGAACAACCATCCCTGGGGCTGATCCTGTGCCAAACACAGTCTAAATTATGACAGCTGGTTGGTTATGGCTCCCAACAGCGCTTTGTTAACAAGAAATTGTCTGAGCACTCCAGTACACCAGCCATGCCGAGTGACCATATGGAAGTTAAGAATTTGGCTTGTGGTTGCTATTGCCATCATGGTATGCCAATTGTGAATTCATTCTGCAACACTGTAGATCCACATTAATGACTTCATTTTTTTGGACACATTATATGTTTCTTTCTGTTTATGGTGATCTTCTCATTACTTACAACATGTTCTGAAGTTAGTTTAGGGTTATTTCTAGCTAAATGGTATCTAGGAGAGATGGCTGTTTAAACTTGGTTTCTAAAACATATAAGCATTGCAACTTTGTCCTAGAAAGGCGTTAAAATATCTGTCTACTGTGCTGAAATAATATAAACCTAGGAATATGCTCTATGCTTTTGTAGTTGTGACATTAGAACAAGCAAAATTTCTCCCATATGGATACCTCTAATTTAAGTAAATCACAGCGAGTGGCTAAAATATAAGAATTTAAGCATTGCTGCCACTGAATTATTTAGCTCAGTATCTTGTTTATTACAGTACTCAGTCTAGGGTGAAATATGAAGACATGGCATGCACATAGTGATACTTGTCTGAATTGGCAGTGATTTGTAGCTCATATCCTTCTTGAAATAAAAGCATTATATTTAGTAACTACATTGCCAAAATACGAGGAATTAGAAAGCAGAGACAGGAAGAAACTATAAAGGGAGTGATTAATAAGAGATCAAACCAGATTAAGTGTTCAGATTCATTTGGATTACAGAAGTGTTTTATGTTACATTCAGAAATATTTTTGCTGGTTGGAAGATTGCTGCTTTGTAGTGACATATTTGTCCTTCAAACCGTCCGCAAATCACCTGAGTCCACTTTTTGTTTTGTGGTAGAAATGCTTACCAGTGTAGTCACTGTTTTTGCTGATGTTTCAGGGCTAGGAGAAACAGGTCTATGAAAGACTCGATAGACTTGCAGGTCTCCATGTTCAGATGCAAAAAACCTGGAAAATTTCATAGTGGAGTAAAAGCTGTGAGGCTAACTGTCAGTGAAGATAAGGTCTGGAAGAATTATGAAGGGTCAGACAGATTGTGCCTCCAGCAAGGACTTGGCAAAGGGAATAGGATCATTCCTGACATGGAAGGGAGCTGGACAGTTTGGCAGCTAAGGTCAAGCTTTGTACATCACTCACCTACTGCCTTTATTCTGGAAATGGTACACAGAATCTCTCCCAGTCATTATTCTGCAGCCACCCCCGACTGTGGCCTTGTAAAGGGCTCCAGGAATGCAGTTTCATCTCATCTCTGCTGTGAGCTTGCTCCAACTGTTCACACATCCGGTCGAATAGACCCTAACAAGCTAATTTCATACAGTTAGAAGTTATACCTGCCTTTTCCCCCATATCTTTCTTGGAGAGTTTTGGTTCTAACAGAAGGGTTTTGCCCTGTACTGTTAAATGATTTATTTGAGTTAAAAAACATGTAGCGTAAAAGAGCAATGTAGATTGCAGCAAAAATACCTATAACGTATGAAGCTTAAAGTGAAAAGCACCACCATATAATGTATATTTAACTGTGTCTTTACCTTTTAGCCTGCAATCATAGCCTGCTTATAATTAGACTTTGAATACGTAAGCTGTTTATTATAGAATCACAGGATGGTTTGTGTTGGAAGGGACCTTAAAGATCGTCTAGTTCCAGCCCCCCTGCCATGGGCAGGGACACCTCCCACTAGACCAGGCTGCTCAAAGCCCCATCCAGCCTGGCCTTGAACACTTCCAGGGATGGGGCATCCACAGCTTCCCTGGGCAACCTCTTCCAGTGTCTCACCACCCTCACAGTAAAGAATTTCTTCCTAATATCTAATCTAAATCTACCCTTTTTCAGTTTAAAACCATTACCCCTCGTCCTATGCATTACACTCGCTGATAAATAGTCCCTCCCTATCTTTCCTGTAGGCCACCAAGTCTCTCAGTCTGTCTTCATAGGCGAGGTTTTCCACCCGTCTGATCATCTTTGTGGCCCTCCTCTGGACTTGCTCCAACAGTAGCCTCATTAAGTATCCTGTTATGAAGTTATTTCTGGATATCACTGCGAAAAAATAATTTGTATAGAGATAGATTTTTTTAAAAGTCCTGTAACTTTTATACATATACAGCTGGTGTTTTTTTTACTAACTTTATGGTTAGAGGATAGAAAAAGTTTAGGTTCCCATGGCTTCAGTGCACACTTCCTGCCTTCTGAGAAGTGAGAGGGGAATAGTGAATGGAAGTCATACAGTAGGTAACAGTCGTTATTACCTGCTTCCCAATGTAGGACTTTACTAACAGGATGTGAAAAGGGTTGCTCAGGAGAAGACAGTTTTATTCTGAAAGGGAAAGACCCATGAATGTGAGTTAGTATGTACATAATTGCTCCTCTGACGGCATTCAGTTATTTGTTTTTACAGCCTAGGTGGGCTCTGCAAATGGCTTGAAAACTGTAATAGACATTACAGTAGCTTACCCTGCTTTTTCTTTTATTAGACCTATCACACTTTCAGCTCTGAGTCCAAGGCTTGAGTCCAGAATTCCTGAGTTCAACCTCTGGTTATCAAGTGATTTTATTACAAATTCAGGCCTCAATACCTTTTTTACTTCAGTTCCTGTATTAAAAGAAAAGAGATGATATTTACGTACTTCAGTGGATGACGTTAGGAATGGTTCGTATTTGTTTAGTGCTTTGAAAATGGAAGGTTTAATTTTGCATTATTTTCTTTCTCTGTCTGAGGGACCTTCTCAGAAAATACTATTAGAGGGGTTTTTTGCTTTGTCTTCGCTGACCTCCCTTTCCCCGATTTTTCCTTCCAGACAAAGGGTCAGTATCTTTCTTCCTGAATTATCTGTGAAGGCTACCCTCTAGGGAAGCAATCTCTTATACCAAAGAGAGATGAGCTGGATTCCTACTCTTTTTCCTACATGCCTGGGAGGAGAAAAGGCTGAAGGATGCAAGGATACTTTCACTGGAGAATTCTAAGTCAGGAATTTTCTCCAATTCTCACAGCCGCTATGAAATAAGAATATGCATCTGCCGTTGAGGTTGAAAGGCTAGTACTGTGTACTCTGTCACACCTAGAAGGTCAGCTGATACTTTATAGAAATCTCAGGAACAAAAAATGTAATTTCTTCCCCCTGACTACTCTCTGTGAACTGGAGAGAGTTTACAGTTTTCCCTCCACACTGTGACAGGTCATTTAATTTTCTGGTTTACAAGCAGGTGGATTAAATAAAATAAAGATAATCTGAAATAATAGAAACATTTTTGAAAGCAAAGATCATAGCCACGCTATGTAGCAAAGACCATGATACTGTGTTTCACAGTAAATTTGTGTCATCAGGAGAACAATTCACAATACCTTTATTTTCTCTGTCACTTTAATAGAAATCACATGAGACTAAATTTCGGGGGGGGTGGTGGTGGTGCGGGAAGACATGAACATACTTTTGGAAATATATTATTTCAGACTACTGTAAAATTAGGTTGGCAGTTACAATGGAATCCTCCCACAGTAGATACCCATCTTAACAAATTCTAGAAATGTTATCATAAAGATATTGCAATGCTGATATCATAGCTTGTCTTCTCACCTATGTCTCCATAAAATTTCTTTACTCCTCAGTAAAGTGTAAAGTCTTTCACTTTAAGATCCATTAACTCCTCAAAATCCTTGAGAATTGCTATGGAAATTAAAAATAATACAGAATTACATGACAGAAAAAAAAATCATATGGTAGATTGCCATCAGAAATTACTCTAATTTTAGAAGACATGAAAAAGTTGTTTTAAGGTGGGTCATGAAAGCATTTATTGCTGATGAGGTCCTGGAATTTACCTGACTCCCAAGTTAGTAGTGTATGTATTTGTTTTCAGTTAAGACTTTTTCCACAGTTTCACTGGAGAAAAAAAAAATCCCAAATCCAACATAAACACATTTGATGATCTTTAGGAACTTATTAAACTGAAGTAGTAAGTTTAGCATGAATGAGAGTGTGAAAACCCCATCAGATCATCCTCTTAAAATAATTCTATAAAATAATACAGCTGTTTAGAGGAAAGGGAGTCTTCAGTGTGAATAAATGTGTATTTCATTACCCATTTTCATCTGTTATGAAAGGGAATTCAAACATGGCAGATAGAAATCTTCCAATTTTTATATTTTGAAACCTTTTTTCATTTATATGCAAAAGTGTAGATTGAAGAGTAGTACAGACCTGTTAGACTGTCATTCATCAACAGTCAGGTAAGTATCCTCATAGTATCATTTAATTCTGGTTGGCAGCGGTTAGGTGCTCACCCCCATCTCCTTTTTTCCCCTTAGAAAATTGCTCACTTTCAGCTTATTATCTCTCTACCCTCCGTATCTCATACCATTAAAGCAGTCTGGCAGTGTCTGACAGAAGGAAGCTGGAAAATGGGTAGCCCGCAGAGCATGTCTTCACTCTGAAGCTTTCTTGCTCTCTTGCTGCTCCTGCCACTAGAGCTGCTGTTCACAATATGGGAAGAAGTCTTGATGACAAAACCTTCTGTCAGCAGTGTTTAACCTATCATTAGCTAATTGATATCCGATTAGAGGAGGTTTCTCTCTCTCTCTAAATTAATTGTGAATCGTAGTTTTATTTTTAATAGGTGAGCTTTGTTTTCTCATTGTTGTGGGGTTCATTTACTTTGATTATGTATGTTATCTGTGGTTTGCCCTGTATTGCAGACAAATTACTATGGCTTTTACAGGCTTTTTGACAGCTGCCTGTATTTAGCATTCCAAGTGTAGTTCTTATACCTCTCTTTCTCCCCGCCTCCTCTGCCACCCCCAATCACCCTCTAATAAATACTTAATCAGGAGTGATTGTAAGGTTATTGTCTGATAAATATAGAGAGAAGTAAGCAGGAAAATCCTCAGGATGCCCTGCACAATGGTCCTGATTTCACCATGTGAGAGCTGATGCAACAGTCAGGACTATGTGAGTCTCATAGCTTCTTTTGATACTAGGTTATCTATTATAGGATACTAATGAATCAGAGGTTAAGATTGTTTATTTCATTTTTAAGACTGTTTATTTTAGAATAAAAACTGTGGATGGTAAAGTCCTCAGAAGTTTGAAATCCTGTTATATGCTTTCTCTGAAAGACTAAAGGGTGTTATTTTGTAGATTGTAAATGTGGCATCCTTCACAGGTTGCACAATTATAGAAATAATATCCTATCAAAGATTCATCAATTTGTTTTCTAAGATTCAAGCCGTGCAGTGACAAAAGCCCTTACTTGAAGAAACTTCTGAAATTCATTTCCATTCACTGCATTGAGTTCATAGTAGAAGGAACGAAAGCTGAAAGCTGATTAAATTGGTATATTTCATCTTTATTTCCTTTATGAATCTTAAAGACTGAGTAAGAGGGAAGAAAAGAGAGGGAGAGAGTCAATAATAGTAAAAAACCTGCAAAACACATATTTAAGCACTCAATTTATTTCCCTCTGACATTTTCCAATGTTTTTAATTAATCTTCCCCTGCTGGGAATCATATGTTACTTTTTGATAGCAGGGGAAAGGTAGTTGCAACCTCATGGAATTGAGCTCTCTGGGCTCACACAAGAGTACACAAAAATATGATAGAAATATGATGCTTTGAATACTTTGAAATACTTTGAAAAGAATTACATATGAATTAGGCTACTTCTGTTCTTCCTGATGAGTATCAGAGCAAGACTTCTAGGACTTTGCAGTTGTAAGCTTTCCATACCAACTTCCAAATGGTTGTCTGTCCCCTTAAACATTAAGGCAACTATTTATTATAACAATAAACAATGTATGTTTATTTTCTATTAGCTTCCTTGTCCTAGAATGGAACTGATCCAGCCTAAACTCTGGTTTCCTGTTTGTTCTTCCTCCTACATGTTAACACTTGTGGATCTTCTGATCGGATTTCACATAACACAACAGCTTTCTTCAGGCAGACCCCTGCTACCTTAACTTCAGTAGGCAGCCATTAATAATGAGATAAATATGTCCTGTATGTCACACTATGTTACACTATGTCTAACATTCTCTTATACACATATTAGGAAGATCTATACACATTCATGCAATACCTACCTGTGAAAATACCTAAATATCTGAGTGCTTCTGTATGTATTAGATACTCAGGCACCAAAAAACTTGGGCTCCTGCACTTTCTGCAAACCTCCATGCTCAAACCATCTTGAGATCACAAAAGTGATGCCTACTTTGCATTGATATTTTTGAACATAAAGAAGAGATGTGTAAGAAATTCTCACAGAAAGATATTGTTGAATAATTAAAAAGTTGCTTATTTACTTTTGCCTTCTCCTTTTACTTTTCTTTTGTCATTGTCTTTACTGCTACAACAGGAAGTTCCACTCCTCCACCTTAACTTTGAACAGGAACACCCTTAAAGTATAAAATGCATCTTAACAATAATAACAAAACAAAAAATCTTTTACCCAAAACAAACAGAAAAGAAAGACACAAAACTTATTTAATAAACCTTTATTTAATAAAATCTTTTTAAGGATTAATCTTAAAGAAAAAATCTGAAATACTCACAGGTGACATTGGCATTAAACAGATAAGTTTCAGCTTTTTGAGGTGAGATAAGTCTCCTGGCTTATTTGAATAATTTTATTATACATTTAAATATACAACCTTAATTTTTGTTTGTGAACGTGAAATGTTCCAGGAGAATTTTCAAAGAAATACTGCACCGTTTCTTCCGATTCAGGTTTAATTTCTCCATAGATCCTTGCCCTTATTGTTACCTAACACCCTTTTACTGACCTTCACCACTGCGGTACCTCATACCCTAGCAGGGTTTCAGGCAGACAGATTCATCAGTTTGTGATGTGCTTTGATGCTACGGCTAGTCTTAAGCCAAGTCTCTTTAAGGGTCAAATTTGGTTTTATGGACCAAAGTTTATCCTGTTGTTTGGAAGAAATATCCTGGGATGCTGTAACAAGTATCTTTGGCCTGAGCTGGCTAAACTGCCTTTGAGGCTGGTTATTTTTCTCAGGACACAGAAGAGAGAATCAGTCTTATTCTTTGGGTACTAGATTGAGGCAAAAACACAGTTTTCACTTGCTTTTCTTCCACAGCCTGCATTTTCCTAGTAATTTATTAATCATAGTGCTTATCTGAGCTTATTCGTGTCATTGTTAGCAACTGCAGTTAGCAACAGCATTTGGTGTAAAATCAGAAGTCACCAGGAGGAGACTGAGACTTCAGAACTGATTTCTTCTCCTTTTCCTTTCCTTCTATTTTTTTCCCCTAAACTCTGCTAAATGCAGCAGAAAAATGTAGAGAACTATCGCTCTTGAAAATTCAAATTTTTAAATGACCAACAAACAAGAACATTTCAAGTTGCTTTGAGTTTCATAAACATGTATGCAGACATTATGTTCATGTTGATAACACACACATACACAAAGTCCTCCTTTATAATTTGAATTTTTTGAGACAGCCCTGCACGTATCATTTTAGGAAGTTTGTCAAACCTGTTTTGGCTCCAGTTTGTTTCTATTTACATGAAAATTTAACTGGTTGCTTTTTATCTTTCTTTTTACTACCTCTGAGAAAAATCCTTTTGCTGTAATATCAGAAGTACTGGGGATGAAGTAGGTATTGGCCCATAACCAGCAAGCTTTATTTCACGCAAATCATAAGGGAAAGGGTAATGCGGTCTTTGTAAAGGCATATTTTTAAATACAGGATCAATAATAATATTCATAATTTAGGAGAATATTTCTTTGATGAATTCATTGCCCAGATGAAATGTAGTTTTCTAGATTGACATCCTGTATCAGCTATGCTATTCACTTGATCTCTTGGACTTACAGCAATGTTAGGTAACTTAAGCAGAGTGTGTGTGTGTGCATGTATATATATGTGTATATATAAATTGGATGTGCACACACATACACATCCACTTTACTTATAAAGTCATATAATTTTGCTTCAAACACTCCTCTTGTAGACAATTTTATTCTTTCTGTGCCGACATTTTTCAGGCCATTGCAAATATAATACTACTGTCAAGCTGTTCTGTTAAACTAGAAGCCTTTGAGTATGTAGGATCTCTGCACAGTCACATTTTTATTGCTTTTTATCCAATTTTGAAGTCCATTCTCTGTTGCATCAGAGCTTTGTGCCAGGAACTGGTGTCACCATATGTGGCAGCTACAGACTCCTTTTGGCTACAGCTAAGAATGCGTATTGTAGTAATATGGAGAGTACATAAACAACTGGAAAGCATATGCAGACTGATAGTTGTATCTGTGACTGTATGGAAATTAAAATGTGTTCTTAAAAGATAAAATTTAGAAGTCCTAATAAGATATACATGACTGTATAAATCTAGTTCATTTCCTACATGTCAGAGACTGCTATCTTGCACTCTATAAAGTCTCCGCCTCTTTCAGAATGATTCAAGTCTCTTTTGTGGTATCTTGTAGAATAAAATGCATGCATTCATCCATATACGGGGAAACTACTACTATATATAATCCAAATTGGCAGGCAAGTACCTGTAACATGCCACATAACCTCATCTAAGAGTTTCATGGAATCATAGAAGGGTTTGTGTTGGAAGGGACCTTCTAAGAACGTCTAGTTCAACCTCTTTCGCTAGATCAGGTTGCTTAAAGCCCTGTCCAGCCTGACCTTGGACACTTCCAATGATGGGACATCCACAACTTCCCTAAGAAACCTGTTCCACTGTCTCACCACCCTCATTGTGAAAAATTTCTTCTTTGTATGCAGTATAAATTACCATCTTTCAGTTTAAAACTGTTGCCCCTTGTCCTGTTACTACAAGCCCTGGTAAAATGTCGCTCTTTTTTTTTTTTATAATCCCCCTTTATATATTGAAAGGCTGCACTAAGATCTTCCTGGAGCCTTTTCTTCTCCAGACTAATACCCCAGCTCGTGGGGTTTCCTGGAGTCTCTTCTGCTCCAAGTAGATGCCATCTGGAGCTCCAGTAGCCTTCACCAGATTTGCCTGTGTTTGAGTTACTAAAAAATGATAATAAAAATTTCAAAGTCCAAACTTTTATTTGTGGATTTTTACACTGTCATGAATGTGGTCTGAATGCTGACAGAACGTGCTGCACAGGTTTTGCTTTGTTAATTTAGAATTATCTAAAGCTGTGGTAATGTATGTCCATACTGCACCTCACTAGCTAGTATCAGATATTAATCCACATGCTGCAGAGGATAAACTGCACGCGTATGACACACTTGCTTATTTATCTGCATTCGGTCTGCAGAGGATAGGGTCTGAGGTATTTATCTGACACGTTAATTTGTAACTAAAGAATTTGCCATTCATCTTTGAAGGTGTCTGTCTTAACATGTCATTCAGGCTAGGAACCCCCAGACAGGGTACAAACATGATTGAGAATTGTATCTACATATTCCTGTATGAATATTATATAGAAAAGTTGTGCTTTAATGTTAGGGTTCTTCAACAAGTAAAGCAGCAGGAAAGAATTAAGAGGCAGATCTGTAAATATGGATGTTTCTAAAATGCAGTTGTATATGTGAGACAAATAATTTAATTCTTCAGAGTGTTTTCCCCTTAAAATAAATTACTAGAAATGTCACTTTTCTGTAAATAATTACTGCAATTTTAAAATATTGAAAAGCAACATTAGTTTTTAGACAAAGCATTCTGCCAGTGCTATTTAAGTACTGGCTATTTGAGAGATGCATCAGTGCTTGAATGAGTTTGATAACTATTGCTTTGCTAAATATTCAAATGTTCTTTATAGTAAAGCCTACAGTAGTATCCACTCATCTTGTGGTTTAAATCTATTAGGTACTAAATATGATGCTAAAGAAAATCTGAAATTTTACAGAAATATTTCTTCTCAATTTATTGATACTTAACCAGGACAAATTTAGGCAATAGATATTTACAAATGCTACATTAATAAATAACAGATGTATTTGTGAAAAAGCAGTTTTAAATGTGAAAACATACACTTCTTATCTTTTACCCAGATGCATGTAATGAAAGTGAAAGCATTTGTTTTTCTGAAACCACTAATATGCAGTAATTTTTTTTGAATATAATTCTTCTACTAATATATTTCATTAAGCATTATTTTCATGTTTTTTCATTCAACTGTCCTCTCTTTTAATTATTTTTTTAGCATTGATTCTCCTATGTCTCAGAGTTGGAAACTTGTTTGTACCCGTATTTATAGATTCCAACCTCAGAGCCAGTTACCTTGGAAACTGTTTAAAGTGCATCGTCTTGACTATTTGTTCTATCAAATCACTGAATTGCCTTCTTTCCTCTTTCGTCTATTGTTCCACAGAGCTTGGTACTAGCAAACAGACATGCCCAGGTTGTTTCTTACTATAACTCCCTTGCTTAGCTATTCAAGGTGACACTGTAGAGTAGGTGTCTGCTCATTTTCAGGTAATCATTAAATGACTACCATATATTCTTTTTTGTTAAGAACAAATAAGTAACATCTAGATACTCTTTTCTGCTAACAGTTACTGTTGTAAGCAGCAAAGTTGCACAGCAATAATAATAAGTGTAATAAGAGATTCTCTCTCTTCAGAGAGCAGCAATAATTACTGCTTCCCTTTCTCCTGCAGTCCACTTTACTTTGATGTGGAAACCACCAAAGTGAGTATGCTGAAGAAAATGATTTACTTAATACCAATAATTATTTTGAGAATGACAGGCTTAGAATAGTACAAATAAAGTCAGAATTCTAGTAATACAGGTACAAGGTTGTAGATTCTTATCCTCATCTGGTCTTAAATGAAATAGCTCTCCTGAAATTCTTAGTATCTCAAAATTAGTATTTTGGTTCTGTCTCAGTGTTTCTCCGCTTTCCTATCATATTCAACCTGTCTCAAAAAACCCGACAAAAAATACTGATGCTGATATTTTACACTGAGAGTGGCAGGCAACTGGAAAGATGTTTATGAATGCAGTCAAGTAAGTAAAGAGAATTTCTTTTTTGTTAGAGAAAGGCTCAAATTGAATGTGCAATTGAGATCTTCACCTGTGTACCCTTCTTTTATAACATAATTAATTTTATGACATTCTCTGAATATTTATACATTATTTATAAGCATTGACACAGACACTTATGCTTCATCAAGGACATAAGAAATGTCAAGGTTAAAGCCCTGTGAGCTGTTGCACCTTTCTGATTTCAAAATCCCATGAAATTTAGAGTTCATGATGGCAAAAAATGACGTGAATCCCACCTCAGATTAGTGTAGCAATCCAAAAGTTCTGCATCTGATTGAAACTAGGTATTCACATTCATTTTATAATTAATGGAGAAAGAGAGGAACATTGGAAGGTACTAAAGACACAAAGGGTACAAACATCAATGCTAAAAACAGTGAGAATTAATTACTTTCATGGATGTAGTTCCTGTCTCTCTCCGTTGTCAATATAAGGAACCTTAATACTGGGTTTAGTTTAGATGCCTGACTTTTAAATACCTAACACAAGATGAGATGAAGCTAGTCCTTTGGTCTAAAACCTAAGAATGAAATAAGAAATGAGGCTTTGGCATTGCACATCATTTTGTCAAACAATGCCAGTTTGTCAAAAGCAAAAGCTTTCATGGAAAGATTTATTTCAGCCAAACTTTTGTCAGAGGAGTAGTCCAGGAATGCCTTTGTCTCTAACAAGTTGTTCATTTGTTTGGCTTTTTTTGTAAAAAATATCCCCAATATATATGTAAGTGTATATAAAAACACACAGTGGAGACTTTTGATCAATTTCGTTCCATCAGGTCTCTCATAGAGACTCCCCTCTAAGGGGAATTAATTACCCATGAGTGCTTGGTGATGTGGAGGCTAACCATATTTCTTTCTGGTTCTGCCTTCCCACCACTTACCTCATCATATTAAATTAGAATAAAGAAAAAAGTTCTAATTCTCTTCCTTTACCTGAACAACAAATTGTGCTATGTCAGTATTTTTTCTCAGAACAGATTGTATCTTGATCTATTCAGATGACCTCTAGCTTTCTAGCCACAGGTCATGTATTTGAAAGGATAATGAGTCGTTTACTTCTGAAGAGTTTTCAAAGGAGATTGTTTCAACTCCCCCAGACGACCTTTCTCTTGCAGATCATTGCAGATGTATAACGAGATACTAATTTCTGGATACTTTTGAGAAGAAATGGGCAAAACTGTAAATGGACTCAAAGAAAGTGATTTGGCTAGTTGGATATAGCACACATTGCATATTTCTGATACTCACTGAATATAAGTCCCAATATTGTAAAGATTCACTGGAGTTAGTATTCAAAAAATCTTAAGAATTGCATTGCAAGGCTGCAATATCTTCTTCTGCAAGTTTTTTGTTGCTCTTCTAGATGCAAAATGCCTAACTCCTTCCTTATCCTTAGAAAATACAGGAGACTTGAGAGAAGCTGCTACATAGGAAGGGTTATATCTGTCAAGCCTAGTTATTTAATCTACTTAAATTCAATTCTTAACCTAGGATCTGTAAGAAACACATTATAAAAATAAAAATACACACAGATACGTACATATGTATATACACACACATACAAACATAGAGAGAGGGATGTATCTATATCTGAATATAAAGATTTATGGAGAGAGATACTGTTCCTAAGGACTATGGATTGGATGATCTGGGGATTTGAACTAGTAGCAGTATTGCAATGAAGAAAAGAATGCAGCCATAAAGGAAACCGGTTAAATATAATCTCCACATTCAATCAGTTTGGCTGTGTTTTTATGCTCTATTTAAAACTGTTTCTAAAGTTTACCTCTTCTTTAATGAGAAGAAACAGTGGCTCTGAATGTCAAGGACCCCTTTACAAGAATGTCACCAGTGGCTTTAAAGTGGGGGTGTTGGCGGAGAGGTATAAAGGAAGGGAAGATGAAGATTTTCATTTCATGGCTATTGATTTTTCTGAAAATAAATAATGTTTTAAAGAAAAGTCTTTGTCCTGGATCATTAGAAAGGATTTTAGGGGCTGTATGACAACAGCATATTGATTGTAATTTTACTCTAATAAAATAAATATTTTTACTATAATAAAAGAAATATTTTAGATACCAAAACACTTCCCTCACCCCGGATTTCTGACAGATGGAAAATCTTAATAGTCATGGATATAGACTATTTGGGAGATAGCAAGATAATATATTTTTTTTAACCTTACCTTAAATAATTTATATTTATTGAATCTCACCTTCCAAATCAAACAAAAATTAAAAATATCAATAGGACATCCTTAGAAGGCTAATATGTTTTTCAGTTCAGGTTTTTTTTGGAACAGAAAAGTTGACCAGGTTGATTTTTCTCTAAGAACATTTGATAATTCAAAAACTTTTCAGGAAAAAAAAAAAGATTCTGTTGAGTCCTACCCAGGCTGAAGGCTTAAATTTGATCATTTAGCAAATGTTCTTCATTTGGGGTCATGAACACTAAGGATGCTTCAGAGAAAATGTGGTAGCTGATTCTTTAAGAAAAAATGCAGTCTTCCAAATCTAGACATACCTAGGTAGATAGATACTACTACTTCAGCATAGTCACTTCCCTGATTGTCAATATAACATAATTTCTTATATTGCTTAGAAGAGGGAATCAGTGACTGAAGAATGTTCACAAACTCATGTTTCCATAAGCAGAATTATTTCCTAGGAGTTCTAAGCCTTCTTTCAACTCCTTTCAGTTTCTGAGTGCCTGACTTTGTCTTGTTTCTGGTAATATGTTTTCAGCCACAGCACAAAACATGGACCTTTTAGAGTGGGTTCAGAGGAGGGCCACAAAAATTATTAGAGGGCTGGAGCACCTCACCAGAAGAAAGAAGAAGAAAGGCTTCAAGAGTTGGGATTATTTAGCCTGGAGAAGAAACAGCTCTGGGGAGACCTTAGTGCAGCCTTCTAGTACTTAAACGGGGCTTAAAAGAAAAACAGAGACGTTTTACCAGGGCCTTTTTAAGTTGTACACAAGGAATATTTTTTTCTATAATGAAGGTTGTGAGATGCTGGAACAGGTTTTCCAGAGAAGCTGTGGATGCCCCATCATTGGAAGTGTTCAAGGTCAGGTTGGATGGGGCTTTGAGCAACCTGGTCTAGTGAAAGAGTTCCCTGACCATGTCAGGGAGGTTGAACTAGATGTTCTAGGAAAGTCCTTTCCAACCCAAACCATTCTGTTTTTCTCTGAGTGAATGAGAGCTGTTTTATGAATCTGCTATGATGTCTTAGCCCATTTGCACTATAGAGTCAAGAACTGAAGGCATGAACTGCTGGTCATGTAGACATGATTTGCTAATACCAATCATTTTCTTTACTGAATAAGTGTTTTAAGGAATTACTGAAACATTTAGCAGAAAATAGAAAAATAGTTGATGGCATTCAATCAAGCACTCAAAGCATAATCCAGAAAGACTAGCAGAAATTTTGCCTGTGTGAGTACCATATCAGAGAGTCCATAACTTTTATGTTTAAGTGCTCACAAAAAATGTATCTTTTATTTCTCATTGATTTTTATTTGTGACCATTGTTTGCACTCCATTCCAAACTAGCCAGCTCAGGTTCAAGTTCTGTTAAAGATCTCTGACCTAGATGTAAGGTTTTGATATTCTGCAGTTCAAAAGTAATATTGTCCTCCACATACAGCCCCTCACAGATATAGAATACCTGTAGACATGTCCTTTTTGAAACATCAATGTCTATACCAATTTTATATAATGGGTGCAATATATACGCAATTAATATTTGAAATACGTGACATGTAGGTCTTCCTCTAGTTTTAGATGGTAATTTTAAAGGGACAAAATTTCCTGCAAATGCCTGAAATTTTAATTTTATCTCAGAAAAAGAAGGTCCTAAGACTTCAAAACCATGTATAAATTAATTTGACACAAGAATTAAAAGGACAATGGCTTTAGTATCAATTTCTGAATGATTATTGGAACTGGGAGAAGGAAATAAAAATGAATTATAGCTTGCAGGACTTATAAGCCACATGTTAAAAAAAAATAAGATGGTTTCAGTGAGCTGGTGTATTTTACATCCATTGACGAGTGCGATTTGCTATCTTTCTTATGTCTTTCTCAGCATTGCGTATTTGTATTAATGGATGATAAAAACAAAGAAGCAGAATAACTTATAGCCTGTAAACTGGTCTAGGACAGCTGTGTAGGCAGTAAGAAATAGCTTAATCATTGTCTCCAAGGAGGTCAAAAGGTTGATCCGAAAGACAAGTAAATTTATGCATAAGCTGGTAGTAGTCCCTTCTCCATCATTTGATACTTCAACTAAATGGGTTACCCTGCAATCCAGAAAAAAAGCTACTGCACTGCAGCTATGGTATTTGGTATTGTTTACATAAAGTCAGTTTAAAGAGGGGGAAAATAAGATTGCCATAAGCCTCTTGTCAGCTTCCGGTCTGAAGTAAATTCATACATATCAAAAAAGACTCAAAATAAATAAAAAAAAAACCCAAAAAAACCAAACCAACAAAGAGGAAAAATAAGCTGGTCAAAGCAAATGCTCAAGATATCTCTACTTAAGCATTAATTATACTATACGTGAGTGAGGATCAAAACAGTTGAGGTGAACAAGGAGGTTTTTGGTGTATACAAATGGAAAAAGAAAAAAACAACTAAGCTAGTGATTTAAAACAAATTGAAATTTTTAAAGCTACTTTTAAAGCTACATAAAGGTCACAAAATCAGATTAAAATTGCTAAGGCACAATGGGCAAGTTTTAATGAATTCTCAGTGAAGATTTTTAAGATGAGCACTCAAGACTGGATTTTTGAGATAAACCATTTTTTTCTAATAAATAAGAAGAGAGCTAAGGAAAATTCTAGAGCAAGATCAAACAGAATTATGAAAACTTGGTTTCAAACAAAGAAAATGAGCTACCTAAGACTGTTTTTAGTAGGTTTTCTACAGAAAAAAAGAAAGTTTTTCAATGACTGACTTTTACTCCTAGGTTGGGGGCAGCAGGGGTACTGTTTTGTCTTCTGAAAATGTTAGTGAACTAGCATCTGTAAACAGTAGAGAAGGTAGAATTAAAATAGGAAGGAATAGAGTCTCAAACCAAGTCATTACACCTAGCAAGTAAAAGAGTGCAGTGACAGGGATAAATGGAGATAAATGTTTGCTTTTTGTACTTGAAGATGTATGCAAAATGGATATATAAACAAGGTATCTCTTTAGCATAGCAGAAATCCATTTTATCTCCAAAACATGATAAGTAATATAATGAGAGTTTTCCTATAGGGTATTTCAAATGCCTTTACTTTAGTGGTCTAATGCCTAAGCCTAAAATGCCTTTAGACTTTAAAGGAGAGATCAGCACAAGGAACGGACAGGAAACTGTTCTACATCCTTGACGACAGGTGTCTATCTAGTCTAGTATGGACCAGATAAATGGATAGTGAGTAGGAATGAGAACTGGTTGACTGCTAGGCTCAAAGGGCTGTTTAGAACAGCTTGAAGTCCATCCGGAGATCAGTCACACACAGTATGCCCCCAGGGTCAATACTGGGTCCCATACCAGGACCCAATGAACGCAATTGGGTTCATGACCTGGATGGTAGGACAGAGCGGACCCTCAGCAAGTTTACAGATGGTACAAAACTGAGAGGAGTAGTTGATAGACCAGATGATTGTGCTGCAATTCAGAGAAACCTCAACAGGCTGGTGAAATGGGCAGGCAGGAACCTCATGCAGGTCAACAGAAGAAAATGCCAAAAACCTGCACCTGGGAAGGCATAACCCCATATACTAATGCAGATTGGAAGGCTGACCAGCTGTGTTGCATTAGGCAGAATATTGCCAGAACGTGAAGGAAGGTGATCTTTCCTCTCTAGCACTAGTGAGACACATCTGGAGTGCTGCATTCAGGAAGTGGGCAGTGATTGCATTAATGACACATAACGAGCTGGTTCTCCTTCCCTTACCAGCTTCAGTGTCCACAATATTCCTCCTGGAATGGAAGAAGAGCCATTTCAAAGTTTTGGCCCGCTTTCACTTGAGGAAGACAATTGTTTTAAGTGTCAATTTTTTTTTCTCTTTTTTTTTTTTTCTGAGCCTAATAGTGAAGGAAATATAAGTCCCATTAATAGCTAATTGCAGGCAAAACCAGAATAATCATACTATATGACTATGCAGTCCTGGTGTAAGAAGAGCAAATTAGCAAGTTACTGAGATTTTCTTTATTCTTGCATTTTACTCAAAGTAAGAAAATCAAATGGAGATAATTATAATGCAAAGAAAATGCTATGATTGTGGGACGGTTGCTTGTATATAATTTTTTTGTTTGCTGTTTCTTTGGACTTAAAGGCAAAAACCTGTCAGGGATACCATAATATCCGGTTATTATCCATCCTTGTAGGATAAAATTAGCTATAGAATATGTTTGCTAGGAAAAAAAGTAAAAATCCTAGAATTCCAGCAAATACTGCCATGATATCAATGGACAGAACGTGCTAATCAACAGATACCATCACATCTGCCACAATGAACATGAATATACACTTATCAGAGATCTTGAGTAAATTGGCACCTTCCTGTACGGTTCAGCGCAACTTTGTCAGATAAACCCAAACCAGAATCAAATTATAAGAATATAAATGCAAATTAATATGATTATGTAGATTTGGAACTTCAGCGCATGCTCTAGTGACAGAGATTGTAGGGTTTTTTTGTGTGTGTATGGTTGGACTCGATGATCTCAAAGGTCCCTTCCAACCGTGAAGATTCTATGATTCTATGATAGTACTTGTCCCCATTTGAGAAATGACATTGAATGCACAGTATTTTATGCCCATTGCTGAAGTTACCTATTGCTAAAATGAAACAACAGTAGTTGATTAGGGTCTTATGATTAAAGTTAAAAGATATTTATAAAGCTATACACCTTAAAGCAGGTTATTTTTCTTTATTAATTTTATTGCTGACAGATAACGTTTATCATCTCTCTGTAGCTGATTAATTAAAGTGAACTAGTAGAGCATTAGTCCAACTGCTGACCCAGGTTCTCTTTAGAAAAAACTATTATGTTAATTGGCACCATTTTAAGCAACCTCAGCAGATGACCAATATTCAAAATAGAGAGGAAACTATTCCCTTACTTTCTCCAAAAGTTTCATCCACTTTGTCATGTTGGAAGCTCTTTGTACTGTCACTGTTTTGGATGCTTTTCTTCTTGGAATATGCAGAGAAATCAGATTTGCAGTGTTGCTACAACGTGTTTCCCAGCACAATGGCTTTCAAACTCATAGCTGATCTCTGCAATCCTTTCTGTGAGCAGTGAAGGGTCACCTGAAATAATCTTACCACAATAAGGCCTTGACAATGGCATCAGTAACATGTGCCAAAATACAAACACAAGCACTATGAGTGCAACTGTTTATTTTTGTCTAGACAAATATAGAGAAAAATACTAGAGAAATATAACTGGTATCGAATAAAATGTAGAATAAATCTATTAGTTTTCTGTGCCTTCATTTTATTTTTGTTGCCATTGCTTTCAGTCCTATGGGACGCATATGAACAGCAGGACATGAAGTCAGTCACAGGTAATGATCAACTTTTACTATAGTAATTTGTTACATATTTATTTATTATTCATTGAAGGTTTCTAAAATAGTTTTTCATAGATTAGTTTCCATAAAACTCCCTAGAATGGAATTTTCTGGATTTTCACAAATAGTTTAATTTAAACAATAAAATTAGGGAATAAAGTAAAACACTCTAGTACCATTTGCTATTGTTTGAAACTGCTCAGCAGAATAATTTGGTAGCATCCAGAAAAGGTTGGCTTGTTTTTGTAAGAAAGTGAGCAAAGATATTAATATAAATGTAGCTAAATTTAACTTAATAGATGCTCAAACTTCATCAGATATTGTGCTCCCCTTTAGTTTTTTACTGGATGAATACCAGAATTTCATTTTGATGTCCAATTGACAGCTTGACAGGGGAAACACAGAATCTGCAGTATGATGCACAGCTACACGCAGCGGTTCCAGGGAAGAAATGCCTAGAATCCGTAGCAGTTCTGATAATGCCATACAATCGTTAACTTAATAAATTTTCTAGGAGTTTTGATATCACATACCAGTCCTTACAATATTTCTGTGATGGCACATGGATTTCCACTAGAGCATGGCAGCATATAATATCAAATGTCTGTTCCTCCTCTTGACTGTATTTCAGAACTCAGGTGTCACATTCCACAGAGTAATTATTTCAAGCCATGTTTTAAGCATTTCATTGTTGATATAAAATTCTGAGCAGCCCCCAAAATTCATAGATAATAAATTGTAATTGCTTTTACCATGTGTAACTATAAATACATAAATTAGTATTTTAGTCAATAATAAAAGTATTCTACTGCTGGAATTAGTACAAGTTTCAGTTAGAAAGCTTAAAATATCATTAAGGCATCTCTGCAGCTCACATGGTGTGATATTGCTGAGAAACACAGAAAATTTTTACGCCAGCTAAGGAATTCTCTATGAAAAATATAAATTTTTGCAAAATAAAAATTTTACATGGTTAACTTTTGATTTTTATTATTTTATTCCTTTTTCTGCCAAGCGAAATTGATATGAAATTTTACACTCTCCTATTTTTTCCCTGTCATTCTATATCCTTTGTTCCTAATGCATTATTATTTAATGCTTTTTTGAAATTCGATTTCGCAGTTTCTTATTTTACTTTTCATTACAATTCAGTGTGTCTTCAATTGCTGAAATACCAAGATTTTCTGTAAGACAGAAGTCAGATTTTTTGTGTTTATCGTGTCAAGTATTTAATAGGCTTTGAAGAACTTTCAACTTTCAGGGAAAGTAAGGCAAGTACTTACCACTTATATTCTTCTCTTCCTCTTCCCTAATTTGTACAATATTTGTGCAAATAATAAACATCAGAGTAGTGTACTAGCTTTGTAATGGAAGTTTGACTTGTAGAAATTTGATCTACATACTACTGAGAGGCTTAAACGATCTCTGAATTCACTGTGTTTAGTTTAAGATAAGGACAGAGCGAAGGTCACATCGGCCTAACTTGTTATTCCCTTGTTCCCTTGTTCTGGCTGATACGGCTCATTGTTAGAGTCATTTTAATTTTGATTTCTGTTATTCAACATGATGTTTAATATTACTACACTTAGACTTATGTTTGCATCATAGGTGCACATAGAAAATTATTAAAATGGGAAGAAATAAGAGGTTACAGTACTTCTCACCTCGATCTTTCCAAGAATTCAGGGCAACTAACAGGAATAGAACATCCATAATTTTCAAGCTACAATGCTCAGGCCATACCATATTATGAACACTTCTCAGTGTAGACCTGACAGACCACTTCATTGTTGTCACAGAAATAAGTATTTGTTCCTACAGCCAATGTCAAATGTGCTCAAACTAAAATTAATTTTGGAATTTAAAGTTCAATCTAACCTATTCCTAAAGAAGATATAATAGCTAAGGTTCTACCGAAACCGCAAGCTTTTGCTTTTCCTCTGCAAAAACATATAAAATATTGGAATTTTGGATTCAGTAGTTTCAGAAAACCACACGTAATATTCCTACTCAAAATGGTCTTTTTTTTTTTTTCTTTTTTTTCCCAATAATGGTTCTGCACAGTTTGGTTATCTATTAAGACCTTTGTAATAAGCAATAATAAAACAAGTAGTTGGCACAAAATTAGCCTGAGAAATCTTAGAATTGTCTTTGGCTAAGCTTTTGTGTATTATTTAACAGAAAACACTAACGTGACTGATTTAAGTCACTGAATGGTCAAACCGGTAAACTGGTGATGAACTTTCCCTTCCTTTTTCTTTTCTTGGAAATTCCCAATTACTTTATTCACACTTGTGTCTTTTACTGTAGCATTTCATCCCCATTTTTTTTAACCTCTCAATTGTTGGAGGAAAGCAGCTCCTTAAGTGTTACGTTGCTTATCTTCTCAAGTATATTGTTTAGGAGACAACGAGAGTTTCGAGATAAAACTGCCAGAATTATCCCAAGACCTGACAGATTTGCTAACAAACAAGCAGTTATTCTGATCAGTATCCTACCACTCCTCTGTACCTTTCATATGAACCCCATATGGCATCAATCCTGCTTACCTGAATTAACTCCAATTTTCTAGTGGCCAAGGTCAGACGAGTACAGAAAGAGACTCAGCTGTTCTTAGCTAGCACATATGGTCCAGTGTTGTTGGTAATTTACCTACTGTAATAAAAAAGTACTTAATGCTAAATTCAAATCCCACCACAGAATACCTCAGTGATGTCTTATGCTAATCTATAGGTGGCAAATATTTTACGCGAAATATTTTGTAGAGTTGAAATTATCGGCTCTTTTGGATGATTTGTTGTTAGATCTGGCAACAGCACTGATGGGGGAATTTATTAGGGGAAAAACCCCACTAATCTGCCTGTGCTGTTAGGCTTATTTTGATGACTATCATTACAGGCAATAACGAATGCTAATGCTGCTGCTTGTCAGGTGCCAAAAGTAAAAAAAAAAAAGAACTTCCATTAAGTTTTTGAAATCTGTGTAGATAAAGAAACAATATTTATTCCTGTTTTGTGCAAGAAATTAGCAAATAATAGTGGGCTTTCTGTCCCTTCTGCTCATTCAAAGATATCTTGAATGCTATGAGTTTTAGTTCTAATGCTGCCTGATGAGTTTCTTTCAAATCACAACAGCAACAGAGTGTTTTGGGCATATTTCATATTAATTTTGCTTTGAATATTGCACAAAAATCTTCCATGCTGATATAGATGCTGTGAGATTGCAATTATTAAATTTATGGTGTTGTGACAAATTCTTGCCCTATTAGAGGTAAATATTTAAAGTAGTGTTTGTGAACTTCATGCTGAGTTCCAATGGTGAAACTATGCACTATGCTTTTGGAAAAGGAGATTGCTTCTAGACACAGTGCAATCGAAATGGGGAGTTTTGTACTCCAGTTTGTAAGAGAAAACAAGCAGAGTGAGCGGAAGTGGATTTATCTTTACAGAACATGCAGAACATAGGATCTGCTTTAAAAACAGATTAAAATTACTTAATGTCCTATTCATACATACAAAGGAAAAAAAACCTACAGAAATGTGAGAAATATCACACTTGTCATCTTCCACATTTTACAAGAAGAATCATTGTTACATTAGTTATAATTCAGTAGAGGGCTATAAATCATTTTGGTATAAAAAGCAAGGAAGTTTTCTGAAGTCCCTTAGTGTTTTTGGAGCTATAAAATCCTTACTTATTTCCAGGTCAAAGCTGATAGTGAAAACTTATTTCAATAGCATTAGGGTTTGGGTTTTTTAACCATAAATTACTTTAAATATTTAACGTCTGTTCAAAATCTTTGGGTTTTAAAACAAAAAGTCAGCACAATCGAGGTAAGAGTAAAAATGTCTTTCTCTGAGCACTGCATTTTTCATTCCTTGTAGCTCTATTCTTGGCAGAAACACCTTTGCTACCTTTTTTCATTTGTGCTCTATGGACCATGAAAACTGCCGTTATGGAGGAGAGAATGCTGTATGCATTGGTTTTATTGTTTTTATGCTGACGCAACAAAATCTAAATCGGCTGGTTCACTTAGGGGTTTTCAGGCCTCAGCAGTTCTGAAAAAATAGGGAAAAAAAGAAAAAATAAAAAGGGTAAAAAAAAGAAGAAAAGAAATGCCCTGAAGACTAGTCTGATAAAGAGGACAGTGTCTTTTTCACTTTTCTTTGATAACAGAGAAAAAGCCAGTCTCATAGTTCTAGGAGACAATAAAGAGAATACAGTACTACAAAGGTAATTTTTATAACTAGTTGCTAATCTGGTCTGAAAATCCAATGACACTCAGAAGTTCATTTGAATTAACACTGTCTGTGGAGTGATAGAGGACAGTTAAACTGATTTAAATCTGATCTGCTGTTCAGCACAGGTGGAGGAATGTGTAATATTTTCAGTATACTTAAGTTGCTAGTGATTAGCTTGGTGCTCTGTAAAAGCTATGCCTTCGCCTATAGCAATGATTCAAAACTGCGTTCCACATATGTGAATGCAGAGTTTGGAATGTCTATGCCATCATATTATATTATGGAGGCATCAGCTGTAGATATGCAATTAAGACCAAATTGCGTTTTACACATAATGTGCTCACTATGTCAAAATTGGTAAATACAATGTTTCTGCTGCCTCAAAAAACAGCACTTACTTTTGGAGTGTAAAATCAGCTAAGGCTTACTAGAAAATATTTCAGTTATTAAAACAAATTTAAATGGATTATTTAAAACAAAATATCTGGAAACAGGACACGTAGTGATATTGTGTAAAGCTTAAAAATTAGTAAGATCTGATATCTTCCATTCTGATTCCTGTAGCTAATTCTGACAGTTACCATAATTTGCATATACTGCTGTTTAGCTCAGAAGTCTCAAGTAATGGATCAGGATCCCATCGTTGTTCACTTCAGAAACATTGAGAAGTTTGGAGAAAACAGTACCTATTCCAAAGAATTCAGATTCATATTAAGAACTGGGAGAGGTGGATCAGTGTACACACATATAAATTACAGAAAGAAGAAGTACAAAAAATGCACAGTGAAACAAACACATCATCGGTCATTGATAAATATTCGAACAGCAGCAAGCAGCCTTTACATATTTCCATTTGGTGACAGTTCAGGAAAGCAAGCAGGCTATTTATGTTTATTTACAATTTATTTTAATTTCTGCAAGTGTTCAAATTCTTTCTGATAGCCGTATCTTTGAATTTCTCTGTACTTATAATGCTTGAGGACAATTACAGAAGTCCTAAAACATCCGTTACCTTAGGCCATTGGTTTATTCTCTCAGCTTCAAGCCTGTCATAGTATGATTTGAAATGTATTCAATTAATTAACTTTGTTTATCTCTCACTGAATGGTACTAATCCTCTGTGGCCTGAAATACTGGAAACATACCCCAAATGTGTTAGAACAGCTATAAGCTATAAGCGGATCATCTATAATATTTGCTTCACCTAAATTTGACATCTAGCCTTCTTATGTTTAGAAAAAAATCTTGAGATACATTAGTGCTTTTGACATTTTAAGAACATCAGAAATGCATTTTCTAGCTTATTTCACAGCTATGTAGATTTAGGGCATGTGCCAAAACAAAATGTCAAACTTATGAAAATTAATAAGGAATGAATAAAATAAATGTTTTGTATGAACAGTTCAGCTTGGATTTCCATACTTGTGTTCCGAATTTCCAAGGGGTCATGTACGAAACAATCGGGGTGAGACTACTTGAGTTTCAAAGGACTGAAGGGCGAAAAAGACAGAAAAACACATGTTTCCGGATAATAATGGGCTTGCCTTTGGCTTGTATAAACTACTTATGTTCACAATGTTTTGGGGTTTGTTTTGTTTGGGGTTGTGGAGTTTTTTTGTTTGATTTGTTTGTTTGTTGGTTTTTTTTTCTTTTTTTCCCCCAAACAGAAAATTATATGTTTTGTTTTGTTTTCCTGGAATTGCTCAACTTCAAAATTTAAAGAGTCTCCAGAAACACTTATTACTGTATGTAACTTCCTACTGATAAAGAATCATAGAAATCAATTAAAACTGAAATTTAGAATAGATTTCTAGATTTCCCTTCATCTTATTGGAGGACATCTGCTTTCCTAATTGAAAGCAAGGCCTTAGATTAGCTTATTCAGGCCCACGTGAAGCTGTTTCTAATATTTCCAATCAGATGATTCCACTACTTGTCTGGGCTTCCCGTTCCAATGCTTAGCTGTTCTCATGGTGAAGAATTTTTTTCTTATATCCACAAAGAATTTCCCTTCAGCAGCTTGGACCTTTGCCTCTTATGCTGTAACTGTACGTCCTAATGAAGAGAATACCTTGAACTTCTCTCTGACTTTCTTTTTAGTTAATGGAAGAACATGATTAGATTCTGTGTCAGCCTTCCATTCTCTAGGTTGAACAACACCATTTCCATCAATCTTTGTAAGCTGAGATCTCCAGCGCTCTGATCACCTTGTTGGACATTCTGATTGTAACATCTCTCTGGAACTTGGAGGATGAAAACTGGGCACAGTGTTCCTGGTGTGGCTTGACAATTGCCAAATATTGTGGATTAATCACATCCCTTTTTCTGTTGGCTATAGTCTTGCTGATACAGCCTGCAATTTGCTTTCCTGCTGCAAGGATTGGCTGATCACTTATATTCAGCTTGCTGTCTTCTTGGATCCATAAGTCCTTTTCAGCCAAGATACATTCCTGACAGTCAATTCCCAGCCAGTACGGATGCTTGGGGTACTTTCTCCCAGGATAGTCTTTGCATTTATTTTTGTTAAGCCTCATGCAATTCCTGTTATACTAATTTTCCAGCCTCTTGAGGTCTCTCTGCAGGGTAGCTCTTTCTTCCACTGTATCTACCTCTTCCCTGTTTGGTGTCATCCAAAAACTTGGTGAGGGTGCTTTCAATACCATTTTCCAAACTGTTTATGAAGATATTGAATAGTGTCAGCTCTAGGACTGACCCCTGAGGCCCTCCATTCGTGAACAAGATGCCAATCTGGCCTTGAGCTATTAGCTACCACCTTTCAAGATTAACATCTCAGCCAGTTCTCCACCTGTAGGTGTTCCATCTGTCTAGTCCATATCCTACTAGCTTGTCATCAAGGATGTTGCGAGAGACCATATTGAGCACCTTGCTAAGGCTCATGTACATGGTTCTTTATGAATGCACTTTTCATATTTCATTCTTTTTGTCAGTGTAAACAAAGCGATGAGCTTGGTGAAGTACTTCAGAAGTTACATTTCATAGTTTGTGTATTACAGAAGGACAGAATAAATGTGCGTAATTGTTTCTTTGGCCTTAAAAAAATCCATGAATCAAGCAACTTTAAGAGAAGTGGCTTGAGTCCACTAAGAATACAATGCTCAGGAAAACAAAAGTCACATAGCTGTTATAAGCAGTGTCATAAATGGAAAATAGTGTAGTAGGATTGGGAGTCTGTGGGAATTTTTTTGGCTTTAAGTTGTAATGGTTTAATTCTTATGTGGTGGAGAGTGCTTTCATAAAATATATAAGATCTGAGCTTCTGACTTTTTTTTTACTTATTTTATTTCTCAAAATTTAATCTTAATTACTTTTAATCTTTCCTTTGTTACTACAGCCTCTTTTGAGTTTAAGTATTGCATGAGTGGAAGCAAAGCTGAGACATTGTCTGTGACATTCGAATACTTTTAGAAGCCAGGAAAGAAACTGGATGCTATCATTAAAATAAAAATCTCCATTAATGGATTTGTAATTTTTTCTTTGTAGAAAGTGTCAGAATTTGCATGGCACATTTTTACTGTGCATTTATCCAATCTTGTCTTGTATCATGAAGTCTGCTTCCCTGTCCTTTGGTCATTGTTTATGCTGGCATTCATTCTACATCTTGATTTTTTTCTAACCTTGTGATCCAGAGTCTCACTGCTCAGATATTTGTATTTCCTGGCCAGTGATTCAGGATAGAGCAGTAATACATTACTAATGATGATTCCTTGTGTTTGCAGCCTCACATTTGTGCACAGCATTAGGCTAACTTAGAGCCTTTGCCATGCTTCCTTTTGTAATCCCTGACATGCATGTTATCTTCCAATGATCTTTAATTTATGAACGCTGAGTATGTCACTGACAGTATCCTCTGAATATCATTGTGACAGCTACCATTTTATGCGCCAGGTAGATGAGTTTCTTGATTTGTTTAACCTTTCTATTTCCTTCTTTCCTGTTGGTTAGTTGTCTTTTTTATTTCCAATGAAATTCAAATGTTTCAAAGCATAGGCAGCTTTCTTACTACTGAAGGGAACACGAGCATGATGAATCATGTCACCATGAGTTATCTTATACAGACTTCATTTCTGGTTGATTTCAGGTTAGATTGGATTTCCAGACAGTATTTTCTAGTTAGATGAAACAGTATGGTGGACTAACCCAGATAAAATAATACACTTCTTTGATGGAGTATATAAGCTGACAGGGGGTGATTCGAGACAGCCAGCATGGCTTCACCAAGGGCAGGTCCTGCCTGACCAGCCTAGTGGCCTTCTATGATGCAGAGGCTGCATCAGTGAACACGTGAAGGGCTACAGAGGTCATCTGTCTAGACTTCTGTAAGGCCTTTGACACCATCCCCCACAACATCCTGCTCTCTAAATTGAGGAGATATGGATTTGATGGGTGGACTGTTTGCTGGATGAGGAATTGTCTGGGTGGTCGCATCCGGAGTGTAGTGGTCAATGGTTCAACATCCAGATGGAAATTGGTGACAAGTGTTGTCCCTCAGGGGTCTGTATTGGGACCAGTACTGTTTAAAGTCTTCATTGATGAGGTAGACAGGGGGATCAAGTGCACCCTCAGACGACACCAAGCTGACTGGTGCAACTGACATGCCTGAGGGAGAGGATGCCATCCAGAGGGACCTGGCCAAGCTTGAGAAGTACACCTGTGTGATCCTTATGAGGTTCAACAAGGCCAAGTGCAGGGTCCTTCACCTGGGTCGGGGCAACCCAAGTTATCAATACAAGATGGGGGATGGAGGGATTGAGAGCAGCCTGAAGAAGGCTGTCAAGAAGGGCTTGGGGGTACTGGTGGATGAAAAACTGGACATGAGGTGACAACATGTGGTTGCAGCTCAGAAGACCAACCATATCCTGGGATGCATCAGGAGAAGCGTGGCCAGCAGGTTGAGGGAGGTGATTCTGCCCCTCTGCACTGCTCTCATGAGACCCCACCTGGAGTACTGCGTCCAGCTCTGGAACCCTCAGCATAAGAAGGACATGGACCTATTGGAGCAAGTCCAGCAGAAGGCCACAAAGATGATTAGAGGGCTGGAGCACCTCTGCTATGAAGACAGGCTGAGAGAGCGGGGCATTTTCAGCCTGGAGAAAAGAAGGCTCCAGGGAGACCTTATTGCAGCCTTTCAGTACTTAAAGGGGGCTTAAAAGAAAGAGCTTTTTAGTAGGCCCTGTTGTGCTAGGACAAGGGGTAATGGCTTTAAACTCAAAGATGGTAGATCTAGATATAAGGAAGAAATGTTTTACAATGAGGGTGGTGAGACACTGGAACATGTTGCCCAGAGAGGTGGTAGATGTGCCATCCCTGGAAACATTCAAGGTCAGGCTGGATGGGGCTTTAAGCAACCTAATCTAATTGAAGATGTCCCTGCTCATTGCAGGTGGTTTGGACTAGATGACCTTTAAAAATCCCTTCCAAGCCAAACTATTGTATGTTTCTGTAATACTATGATTAACCAGCTTGATTTGCACACAGTGAAAGATGGAAACACAGCGTAAATTGCAGCATCTGCTTCTATCAGTATGAATGACGCAGCCATAACCACAAGAAGCAATATGTACATATTGGAGTGTCATTCTTTTTAGTTCAATGTCAAACGGGCTCCTGATGCTTTGATTGTTTTGGCTTCTTTATTTCAGTCGTGTGAGTCTGCTGAGTAGTTTGCCAAACACAGAGGAATACCATTTGTGGCTGTATTTGCTTGAATCCAATGTTTTTTATTTTAGGATAAAACATCCTCTGTTGTGTGTAAAACAAATCCTATAACCTGTATTTTACACTTTTTCTGGTAAGAATTTCTAAATGCTAGTTAGAATTTAGGAGTCACCAAAAAGATTAAGGGCCACATGAAAAGGTGAGCTGTTTTCCTTGGCATCATTTCAGTTCTGTCTTTTAGCTTTTAGGAGTGGAAGAAAACAGTGCAAAGACATTGTGGTGTTCTGTCTATATGAGAAAACTGAGAGATCACTGTGCACTTTCTATCACCTTTGTTAGCTTCACAGTGGTGAGCCATGTGCACTGATGTTCTAGGCTTTGTGTTATCTTCTACAGTCTCACTAATCATGTGTAGACTTCTTCACTTTTCTTTAGTTGTTGTTTTAATTATTCCAGTAAGCAAGCAATCCTATGCAGGAGCTTTCTCTGATTTTGTTGGCGACCTTTGTTCCTTCCTTTTCAATAGTAGCTGTGGCTTTATCCTAGCTGATTAAATCAGTCATTGTAATATGAGCACTTTGTCCTTTAGAGGGTATTGTATTTTTTCACATGCTCTGATTCTTCAGTAGAGAGCAACCATTCCCCTTGCTAACATGTTTTCATCCTGGAATATATATTTTTTTTTTTCAACAGACATCTAGAAATGTATATGTACTACAGTTCATTCTTTCTTTATTTCCTATTATTGCTCATTTAGCTTTTTCTTTTTTTTTTTCCTCAACACACATCAGCAATATGTATCTAACAGTTTACTAAAATTGTTTTCTCTGCCAATTTTTTATATTGCTCAAATTATTTATAGTGGCTAAAATATTTGTTTCGTGTACTCGGGTGAAGATTGTATGTTAAAAAAATTAAATACAGGTTCTTGGTAAAATTTTACAAATATTGAAAAACATTTATTTTCTGTCTGTATTCTGTCTGTATTACATAGTAATTTAAATTCCTACAGAGCTGATGTGCATTTCTTAAAGTACGTTATTCTGTAGTGCAATATTCAATGCTTGCAAGAAGTACTTGTTTTTCAAAACAAACACTATGAGGAAACACCGTATCTGTTTGGTCTTCTCTATTTTATGTGTTCACAGTTTATTTTGAAGATAAATGGTTTCCCCCTTCATTGTTACTAAAATCTTTTGCAATCAGCCACAGTAACAATGTGTTCATGCAGAGTCCTAAAAGTCTTCAGTTTTTGTTAGCGTTGACACTAGAGTTAGTTCGAATGTTTGATTTGCTAAGTCCCCAGGCAGAGTGAAATAACTCTTGGATTGTATCTCAGCAGGGGGACAAAGTCATCTTTTTTTCTAAATAAATGTTCTTTTTATTCCACATACACTGCTAATTCTCCTCTGGGGCAGAATTTATGGCTGCCAATCAGCTGAACTTCAGAAAGGTTTGTAGTATCAATCTTTGTTTAGTATCTTCACCGTAGCTGACGGCATAGTTATGTTTAAGGGTGACATTAAAAGATGAAAGACTCCTTAAAAATTCTGATTAAACTAGTTTTCATGCTGTATTTCTACATTTTATTTACTAGGCAAGATTTAACATTACTGAACATTTTCTGATACGTCTTGAGTTTGAAACATTATTAAACAGATGGGGCAAATGTAATATAAAATGTTCAGTACTTCTAATACCTTCAATTTATTCAGTGGTTATGATCTCTTAAGCACTGTGTTCTACAAAGATCAGGGAAGGTAATATCCTTTTTCAAAGAAGCTGAGGTGAAAGAAAGGAAACAACTCCTCTGTAGTTGCACAGCATCACTTTGTGCCAAACTGCTGTCCCTCCCTTCTTATCACAACAGTTCTTTGCGTTCTGTGAATATTAAAGCAGAAAACACATATTAATTTTTAGGACTTTTAGTAGTCAGTTTCTGAATGGCAAGCTGGTGTTAGTGTGACCAGAGTGTGAAACTATCTCTTACCTAAAATCTTTCTCCAAGTACTTTTGTAGTGTACCATGGATGAAATGTTTGCTGCCCTCTACTTCACAACTGTTTTCTCCATATACTGCCTTCTGTAAGTGCTTTGATTGCTTCAGGTTGCCACACTATTCATTGGGTTTTCAGAATTGCTCAGGATTAGCTGAGTGACTGAAATAAGAGTGAACATTTCAAATGTGCCAAATGCCACAGATTCTCCTATAATACTCTCCAACATTGCTGATGAACTTGGCAACAGTGAGATACTTCATAGTTTCCACTGACTTCAAATACCTGTAGGCCTTTATCCTACATAAAAACATATATACAATAAAACCCAGATAAACAACAGGTATTGCACGTTTTCTTGAGAATCTCTCCAGCTCTTTTGTTTTGCACGGACAAGATGAGAAGTACAGATGAGATGAAAGCTACAGGCACCCTTACAAGAATGCGTTGGTAAAACCTGACGTAGTAAAATACCACAAGAGAGCAATGTGGAAACTGAGAATTTATTTTCACTCTTATAAGCATATTATTCTTATTCATATTGCATCTAATATTTGTCTTTCAGAAATCCAAAATCTCCACTTATGACAAGATGTGGGCCTTCATGAGTAGCAGGAGGCAGTCTGTACTTGTCAAAAGTAATGAAGAAGGTATCCAGCGTGTGCTTACCTCTGATTATGCATTTTTAATGGAGTCGACAACCATTGAGTTTGTTACACAGCGGAACTGTAACCTAACACAAATTGGAGGCCTGATAGACTCAAAAGGTTATGGCGTTGGAACTCCCATGGGTAGGTGATATGTCAACCATTTGTTCTCTGTTCATTAATCTTAGTTGCTGCAGTAGCATACAAAAGCTCCAATACACTGTTGCTTTCTCTACATTGCTAACATTTTTTCTTGTTCTCTTTTTCCCACCTGGGGAAAATATTACATATTTTATCAACATTTATGGATTTGATTGAATTTTCTAAACAGAAAAAGTAGGTACTTTATAAAAATTTGGACACTTTCATATGGTATGTTTCTCTTACATGGTGCCTTCCATATGTTCAAAAACAACAACAAAAAGTACTTTTTGCAGCACTTTCTTTGATGAAAAAATTTTTTAAAATGTTGATCTCTCTAGAGGATGAGCTGCTGGTAGTCCAATGCTTGCATTAGCAAATGGGGATAATGCTTCTATTCTGAGAGGGCTAATCACTCAGATTCTTAAAAGAGGAGGAAAGATTCCATAACATGCCACGTATAATCCACAGACAAAAGTAATACTGAGTTAACTTTGTGAAATAGGGTTTTGCAGAGCAATTCCAATCCTGTAAATATTTTCCAGGTCAGGTGTTCTTGACTAGGAAAAAAACTTTAGTTGTAAGATTACGAGCTAATTGCAGACATTAGTTTGGCTGCTAGAATCCACAGGATGGGGTTCAACAAGCACTGAAGTGCTGAGTTCCCATTGACTGCAGTGATTTTTAAAGGACATGAGCTGAGGATCTGGCTTTAGATTCCAGAATAGATGGGAATAAAAAAATAGTGTCACACAAAAAGTCTGTCAGTACTGCACAATGATCCTACTTAATATTGGAAGATCATTCTGCTGAATTCTTTGCATGGCCAATATTTACTTTAGCTTTATTTTTAAGAATAATTTATCACCTTGTGATTGATGTGAATATGTTTTATGTTTTTCTCAAATAGGTCTTACTTTTGGTACTGATTTTATCTGTGTTAATACTATACACTAAATCATTGTATGGGGAAAGTTGTGTCCAATACTCAAAATCAATCACATGGTAAGGAAGGTTAAGAACTAAACTTTACTGGAATATCTTGGATAAAGAGGTATCTACTAGTATTATCAAATATAGGTTTCCCTTTATGTTTTAGATATTTACTGCAACTCTAATGAAATCTTTATAATTTTCATCATTTCAGTAATTTGCTATGAAATGTACACCTCCTGCAGAAATTATGATTCTGTTCATTCTTTCTTTGAACAGTCATTTGTTAGGAATCTAGTTTTAATTTATATAGCAATTTTTCCACCCTGCTCTGTTGTGGTTTCTTATATTGACGAATATTTTCTGTAGACATCTAAGTGCCAGAAGGCACTGGACTTCAGTTCTGCTGCTCTTTTTGGCATCTCATATTTTATGATATATAAACCTTTTGTTATTTTAAGGGTGAAAACCATCTTCCATTTAGGTTTAGTATGGTGGAAATTAAATCTTAGTGATAGCTTGAAATCCTTGAATAAGCTGCATGCAAACTCGTGAAGCATCTGAAGCATGCCTCAGAAATCTAACTGCCCATGGAAGTGCCAAAATGATAGAAATCAGATAGTCCAGGCTATTTTACAAGTGATTTTGATTATGTGTAATCACACAAGTAGCATAAACACCAAAGAAAGCAGATGAAAAGCAAATAAAGCCAGAAATGGACTTCTAGAGTTAAAGTTACGAGGAAGAGGTATTGAGTGTAAAGAGGCAAGGAAGCAAGTAAGCAAACTGTCTTTTGGTCTTTGTCCCCTACCTTATTTGGGGAGAAGAGGCAGTATGCATGCACTATTTCATCATTAACGTTGAATCATATCAAAGACATTTTTCAGCTCTTATTCATCTGCAAGATTTCAAGTAGTAACAAATTATCTGTGTCAAGAGAAATAATAGTGTTGTACAAGGGGACCTGTGAGCTGATAATTGTCTTGAATCAGGATGAAAAAAATAAAGAACATACCTGCAGGAGTCAGAGATCAGCAAAGGAAGTAAAATGAGATTTGAAACAGTGTTAAACTTAGCAACTGAAGTTGAAGCAAGATCTGAAAAAAAGAGGCCTTCATAAAAGGAAATATAACAGAACCTAAAATAAGATATAAAGTAAGGTTTTCACAAAAGAAATGAAGGTACAATATAACAGCATCTGTAGCTTTCCCAGAACAGCTAAGAATAAGAGATTAATCCTGTGTTAGGCCAGAATCTATAAAATGCTATTCAGAGAACTAACATTTGTAAAGGTTTTGTATCTTGTGTATTAACCACACAGTCTCAGAGGAAAGAGATTGGGTAGACTCTGCTAAAATAATGTTCACACATACATTTGAAAGGAGACCTTACAAGAAGTGTATCCATAGTGCCAGTCAGAATATATTGCTTTGTTGAAGCTAGAAACTCTTACCTAGCAGTGGATAGTACAAAATAAAATCATGCATCATAGGTAATCTCATTTCTACAGGAAGAAATAATTCCGGAGTCTTTAAAAGAACTTATGACATGGTTAATTCTGCAGAAGTAGATTTCATCATTATTTAATGTTTATGGAAGAAGTTTATAGCCATGCATTTGAGCAATATCTTTTTAGAGTTAATACTACTAAGAATAACTTGTCAAGTGCTTGGAAAACTACAGTGTAATGGTTTCACAAGGCACATGTTACTGCTTGTGCCTATTTGGGAAGCAACACATCTCTGAGCAATAAAGAAAAAAAAATACAGAACTAATTGTATTAGAGACACAGTATCTGAAAGATATAGATGTCATCTCCCCCAATTTACAAAAATATCCAGTTTATCTCCCAGAATAGTGTCTTGAATTTGAATAAATATTTGCATGTGAGATTTAATTTGTAGAATACAGTTGTTACAGACCTTATGTCGAATACAGTAGAATGGATATGGTTACTTTTAGAGAACAGCATCAAAGAATGTAGGTGCAGCATATCTTGTTCCTTTTGAAGGCTAATAGAATAATAGTTATTGAGAACACAATTTGCTTGAGTCTACGTAGCTACAAACAGAAGGGCTAAAAGCTTTCCTAACAGAAAAATATGCTAGCAGAGTAATTTATGACAGGATAATCACTTGGAAAATGCAACCACCCAAATATAGCACCATCTCAGTGTACTACAGTAAAAGCTCTCTGCTCACAATGTGAGAGTTTTACATTCAGAGAAAGTTGCACAAAAGGAGGAGAAAAAAACAGCAGATCAGGCAGTGTATAGATATCAAATCCCTCCAAATACACCGAAGAAGCCAAATCTGAATTTACATAATTATTAGTGAAGTAAACAAAGTTTAAATTGCTAAAATGTAGCCTTGATGAAGGAAATTGGAAATGATGTACTTCTGGCACAAAGTAGGATCAGTGTACACGTTTAAAATCCACAAAATAAACTGACGTTTGGAATAGGTGCAAAGCAGCATTCTGTATGATATCTTTGCTGTTAGCTTTATTTAATATGTCACACATGACACCTGCAGCACTGAAAATAAGCTAGAGTGCGTGCGTTTGGTAATTTATACATACAATGAATGATTCTCATGCTACATGTTTATAAATTGAGGTAACAGTCTTGTATATACTTAACTTCATTTTCAGTCAACCACCTCTGGTGCTAGACTAGAAAAACTTCATTTATAATGAAAAGAGAAGGGAAGAACAGACCTGGGTTGGGACATTTGACAAGAACTGATACTTTGGAGCAGATAAGGGAAAAACTATTTGTTACTGGGGCTGTGTTTGTTTTGTTTTATTTTCCGTCTTTGCAACTTTGTTTATAGTTTTGTAACCAACAGTGTTAACACTTCCTTTGCTAGAGCCTGTTTGATTTTCTTCCCATTTTCTTCCTTTTTTTTTTTTTCTTCCCGTTTGAAGCTCCACATGTCAGAGTTTTGTATTGGCTCTATTTTTGCATGTCCTATTAGGATGCATTATTTTGTCAGTCCTGTGTTCTTCATCAATGAATCTGGTAGATACATGTTTTGTTAACGTGATACTTTTGTTAAGTATCCTGTATAGTTTATTTTTAATAATAAATATATGAGTATGTAGCATGTACAATTATCTATTAGAAATAGATACATCTTTCTTTTAGTGGTTGGAATTTGACTTTGTGTGGTCATACACCTCATCATCCAAGGTTGATATTCGAGGGAGGAAGGAGGGGAGGGAGGGATGGAGAGAGGGAGGGGAGAAGAAAGAAAAGAGAGAGAAAGAGAGAAAAGACACAGAAAGCAAAAAAATGAGGGCAGGTGAGGATAGAACAAACCCTTTGGGTATTTAGAATAACTTCTGCTTTTAATGATAGATCCTCTAAACTGTTACTTATCACCTACAGTAGTTCTAAATTTCTCATTTCTTCATCATGCATGATAAAGGTGTTTAAAATTGATTTTTTTTTCTTGAATAAAACCCAGTTGGGATAAATGTGCCATTGCAAAGGATTCCTAAATGCTTATGATACTTCCGCTTGCTTATGGTCTTCTTATCAAACATAAATTATAACTTTTTTTCAAGAAAACCTGGTCTATCCAACAATACAAACTTCATGCCCTACTGCAAGTCAGTTAATATGACTTTTCTATGGTCAACATAATGTAAACTACAGTAATATTATTTGACAAATGCTATTTTCCATAATAAGTATTTATTAACATCATTGTTAATGTGAAGTGAACCACATGAAAGGTTAGAGATTTGCTTCTATGCAGTCTATATTAGGGCCTTAGCAGTCTGCAATGCTACTTTTCACTTTTTTTTTTTTTTTTTTTTTTTAAACTCTCCAAAGCAAATCTTCATTTCTCTGGGGTAGTTTCAGGTTGATATTTCTTTTCCAAATTCCTGTTTCTCTTCAGCATGTTAGACAGCAGGCTACTATCCATCTGGCTTGGGCAGATTTTCTATTGAATTGCCAGTTGCTTCTGTGTTGAACCTTGAGTACATAAATAGCTGACAAGTGTATATGTCAAACCCATTCCATACGAGCAGATCTATTGAGCATGCACCTTTCAGATGATCCGCTCTTATGTGTCAACTCAGGACTACCCTGTATATGCCAGGCAAACTCAGTATATGTGGAAACACATGCAAAGTAATGTCTTTGACATTTTGAAAATGAAAAAGGGTAGGTGTAAGTAATCCTAAAAATTTGCATATATTTCTTCTAATTCTTAAGAAATACAAAATAGAAAGTGGTGTTTGAGAGATATGGTACATATAAGAAATTAGAGCTAGTAATTTCTCTACTGTTGCTCTGTGATTGTTGAGCTGTGGAAAGCTACAGAATTAGATTAAGAGGGGGCTTTAGCTGTATAGCAGTGGTGTACCTATAATATCTGATAATAGGGAGGTAAAAAACAGTTTGAGAAAAAGATGAAATGCACATTTTCTTATCCTTTCTTCCTGTGCAGCTATTACAAGAAAATAAATTGTGCTATTAATATTAATAATATCTCAGTTGCAAAATGTAGTGAGCTGAATCTGTTACATGACTGTCTTCACTTTTTCTATTTTTTTGACTTACTTTTCCCTTGCTGTGATCAAGCTATGACTTCTCCTACATCATCATACCACTGTCTGCATCCCTGATCTTTCCATACTTATGGATTATCAAGATGCCCTGAAAAATGCTCATATCTTTATTATTTAATTGTTAACTTTTATTTTTTTCAAAAAGAAATGTGCACTACCCCAACTATATAGAGACTCTTCACTGTTCATGGGGATAAAATACAACTCTGAAGATCTGAATGAAATTAAACAATGTATTTTGGGGTCAACACACCAAGTGGATAAAGCTACCAACATTTCATTGCAAAGCTAAGTCTTACAGAACTACCTGTTATACCGAGATGAGATAACTTGCACTAGTAAAACAAATCTATGTATCAAAATTTATTAATGGAAGTACATAAAATATTTCTACACAGTGTATATTTATATACTTACAATAGAAAGCTGGTAGCTACTGTGATACAAACAAGTTATACTTCCCATGTCAAAAAGAAAAGTATATGAATAAAACAAACAGCCTTCCAGCAGAGGTGCATTGGCTGCAGGTCCCAGATATCAGTGTAGTCACTTAAGTTCAAAGGATGAAACAAACTTCAAGGCTGTCATGTTCTATTGATTCAGAAGTGCCATTTTTAGTCAAGTTCTCTTTTCTGTACATTCTAATGAAATATCAAATAAAATGTCTTTGTTTACAAACATTTTATACATTACAATCTCTTAGAGAAAAAATATATTTTTCACAGTATTTTGTTCTTAAAGATTCTCAAAAATTTGCCCATTCACCTATGACTTCCAAAAAGTCTATTTGGCCAATTAACGTAATGTGCAGATCACTTGCATATAGAAATTTATTTATAAACTTTTGCACAATGTAGTTAATCTAAACATTTTTTAACCTAGGCATTCAAATCTTTTATTTTTTGGCAAATCAGAACCAAAAGCAGAGTTGGCTTTCCTTTTTTTTTTTTTTTCCCCCCTCTCTTTTTTTCGAATTTCAGTCAGCTGTGTAGCATGTAATTAAAATGTTGTTTGGAGTAAGCACATTTGGAAGACAGTAGTATTCATATAATTTCATCAGACACAGAATCTAGAAAGAGTATTTCACACTCCACTCACTTAAATTAAAGATTTCACTGCAGAAAAAAAGGGTTTCAGGCAATAATTTATGATCTGCTATTTCATATCTTCTCTAGGAATATGACTTCATGAATTATTTATATTTTCTAAGCCATTAATAAATGCAATACAACACTGTTCTTCCTACCCCAGTGATAGGCTGATGGATTCAAATCAAATTTAAACAAATAGTTTAATCAGCAAATGTATAACACTTAATTATCATGTTGTATCCAATAACACTGTATAGGTCCAGATGATTTATACTACTATATATCTCTAGGGAGTGACCTAGAAAAAAACATTCACAGTAAAATTTTCTATTTTATAGTATTGAAATTTTTTAACTGACTTGACTCTGTTCTTAATGCAGGTATTTTTCAAAAGATTTCGTTACCTGCAATTTTTATTTAAGTGCGTGTTTCCAAATATAGAAATTTTTAAATGAAGGCACAGTGAGGAATATAAATTACTTAAGAACAAAAGCTTTTAATTGATTTTTGTAATTTCAAGGACTAAAACTTAATTTAATAAAAATATGAATAAATGACTCTTATTTCCTAAATATGGACTAGAAAGTAAAAAAAAATATTTTTAAGATGATCTCAAAATAGTCTTAACTCTCCTCTTAGAATTGAGAATGCACTCTCCTCCCTTGCTGTATTTATCATTTCAAACAGAGATTTACAGCCTGGTTTTGTAATAATCTAAAAATTAGTTTATTTTTGGAGCTTGCCTGTAAAATAAAAAGCAGATAAAATTGGAGTAAATACCTTATAAGTGTAAAAATAACACTTCATCATCCTATGGATGTGTAGGATGTTGCCTCCTATGTTTTGTCTAGTTTTTAAAAGACCAAAGCCTTGAATTCTACAGCTACATGTCTGAATTAACTTTTTTTTTTGTTAAGCAGGTTTTTTTTACACTTAGAACATTAACTACATCCAAATTAATACTTTAAACAAATGCCCTGAATGTTTTGTAGTAAAGAAATTTAATATGTTATTACATATTTAGAACATAGTGGTGCTAGAAATTTTTCCTGTTTTAGGTCCCAGTTTAAGAGAGATTAAAGTATGAATAGAAAGCCTTGCATTTTCCAGAAATTACCTAGAAATGAATCTCAAAGTTGAAGGTACAGTTGTCCACAGTCAGACATTATAGACACCATCAAAGTAGGCAGCAGTCTATTACTGAGATTATATGAGAATGTGTAGTATGGTTATCCTGCAGTTGTAGATTCTTCTGAAGGGAATAGACTTATGATACAGATGAGTATCATAATGATGAGTTCTGAGCCCCACAATTTAAGAAGAATGTTAAGGCTCTTGAATGTGTCCAGAGGAGGACAACAAAGCTTGTGAAAGGGCTCGAAGGCATTTCCTATGAGGAGCAGCTAAGGACTTTGGGCTTGTGTAGTTTGGAGAAAAGGAGGCCTTTTTTTCTTTTCACTTTTTTTTTTCCCTCCTTCTCCTTCTCCTTCTCCTTCTCCTTCTCCTTCTCCTTCTCCTTCTCCTTCTCCTTCTCCTTCTCCTTCTCCTTCTCCTTCTCCTTCTCCTTCTCCTTCTCCTTCTCCTTCTCCTTCTCCTTCTCCTTCTCCTTCTCCTTCTCCTTCTCCTTCTCCTTTTTTTCCTTCTCCTTTTTTTCCTTCTCCTTTTTTTCCTTCTCCTTTTTTTCCTTCTCCTTTTTTTCCTTCTCCTTTTTTTCCTTCTCCTTTTTTTCCTTCTCCTTTTTTCCCTTCTCCTTTTTTCCCTTCTCCTTTTTTCCCTTCTCCTTTTTTTCCTTCTCCTTTTTTTTCCTTCTCCTTTTTTTTCCTTCTCCTCTATGTTTCTCTTTCTCTTTTTTCTCTTTGTCTTTTTTTTTTTTTGCTTTTATTCTCAAAGAAGATTACAAGTTTCACTGAAAGGTTTGGTTTGGAATGTTTTATTTTAATCACTGGGTGCCTACACCTTACTTCAGTATTCCCCATATGTTTTACTGTTGGGAATGCCATCAGGCCAATCACATTATCTTAATTCTTGCTAATGTTCAGTTATGATTGATAGAGTTTTCATGCTCTTAGAAGAGGAAGGTCTCTTGCACTTCACAATGCTTTGTCTGGACAGATTTGCAGGAAAAGACAGACTATTTTTCCCTAAAGAAGTTTTTGGTGAGAGCCATTAACATGCTTAATGCCTCTATTCTATGCGGTGCTTTTTACTCTTCCTCTATAGGTGCAAAAACACACACAGATTTTCAGTCTGTTCCTCCATTTTTACTTTAGTCCATTAGAATCAATAGGGCTAGTAAAGATTTATTGATCTGATCCTGGGAATCAGATCACTTATTTAAAAAAAAAAAAAAAAACAACCAAAAAACCAAAACCAAACCATAAAAACCTCCCATCTATAAAACTTCTACCTATAACATACCTGAATAAGAAGGTAAGGCTGAAGTTTCACTGTCATTTTAAACTGGCATAGGGCTGCTGCATTTTGCGAAAACTGACAGCTATAGGAGCTGGTGTAGTGACTTAAACTGTCAGAATACCATTCATCGTCTTTCATAAAATTAATTTACTTTGTGTTTAACTATGTAGCTACTAATGAGGCTGGATGAACATTAGTTATAGCATGAAGAAAGCAGTAATAATAAACAAACTGGGATTCAAAAGAGGAAATGAGATTTCTGCACAGCCAGCTGCTAAACTGCACCTGAAGACAATCCAGAGATCCTTCCCTGCTTTGTGATAGTTAGAACCATAGAATCATAGAATTATTAGGGTTGGAAGGGACCTTAAAGATCACCTAGTTCCAACCCCCCTGCCATGGGCAGGGACATCTCCCACTAGATCAGGTTGCTCAGAGCCCCGTCCAGCCTGGCCTTAAAAACTTCCAGGAATGGGGCTTCCACCACCTCTCTGGGCAACCTGTTCCAGTGTCTCACAACCCTCATGGGGAAGAACTTCTTCCTAACATCCAGTCTGAATCGTCCCAACTCTAGTTTTAATCCATTCCCTCTAGTCCTACCATTACCCGACATCCTAAAAGGTCCCTCACCAGCTTTCTTGTAGGCCCCTTTAAGATACTGGTAGACCTCTATAAGGTCTCCTCAGAGCCTTCTTTTCTCCAGACTGAACAACCCTGACTCTCTCAGTCTGTCCTCATAGGAGAGATGCTCCAGCCCTCTGATCATCCTCGTGGCCCTTCTCTGGACACTTTCCAGCACATCCATATCTCTCTTGTAGTAGGGTCTCCAGAATTGGACACAGTACTCCAGGTGGGGTCTCACAAGAGTGGAATAGAGGGGGACAATCACCTCCCTCGACCTGCTGGCCACACTTCTGATGCATCCCAGGATACGATTGGCTTTCTGGGCTGCTATTGCACACTGACGGCTCATGTTGAGCTTCTCATCTACCAGCACCCCAAGTCCTTTTCTTCAGGGCTGCTCTCAAGCTAGTCACTGCTCAGCCTAGTCAGCTTGCCCTGACCCAGATGGAGGACCTTGCACTTGGTCTTGTTGAACTTCATGAGGTTGGCATGGGCCCACCTCTCCAGCCTGTCAAGGTCCCTCTGGATGGCATCCCTTCCCTCCAGCATGTCAGCCACCCCAAACAGCTTGGTGTCGTCGGCAAACTTGCTGAGGGTGCACTCTATGCCACTGTCCATGTCACTGTCCATGTCCCTTGAGGGACTCCACTTGTCACTGGCCTCCACTTGGACATGGACCCATTGACAGCCACTCTTTGGGTGCGGCCGTCAAGCCAGTTCTTTATCCACTGAATTGTCAGTCCATCAAACCCATATTTTATCAGCTTGGAGACCAGGGTGTCATGCGGGACAGTGTCAAAGGCTTTGCTCAGGTCCAGGTAAATGACCTCAGTTGCTCTCCCCTTGTCTATTGATGTTGTGACCTTCTCATAGAAAGCCACCAGGTTTGTCAGGCACGATTTGCCCTTGGTGAAGCCATGTTGATTGTACCCAATCACCTCTTTGTTATTCTTCTGCCTCAGCAGTGCCTCGAGGAGGATCTGCTCCATAATCTCACCAGGCATGGAGGTGAGACTGACTGGCCTATAATTCCCTGGTTCCTCCTCCTTTCCCTTTTTGAAAATGGGGATTATGTTTCCCCTTTTCCAGTCAGTGGGGACTTCACCAGACTGCCATGACTTTTGGAATATAATAGAGAGCGGTTTAACAACCTCATCCACCAGTTCCTTCAGTACCTGTGGGTGTATCCCATCAGGTCCCATGGACTGGTTCACTTTCAGGTTCATCAGATGGTCACGAACCTGATCTTCACTTGCGATAGGCAGTTCTGTCCAATGCCTGCCATTGTCTTCTGTGACTCTGGGAGCGTGGCTGGAGCCCTTCCCAGTGAAGACTGAGGAGAAGAAGTCGTTGAGAACCTAGGCCTTCTCCACATCACTTGTCTCCAGCTCCCCCATTTCCTTTCTGAGGGGGCCCACGCCCTCCCTAGTCTTCTTCTTACCATTAATGTACCTATAGAAATTTTTGCTGTTTCCCTGATCTCCTTGGCTAGATTTTATTCTAACTGAGCTTTAGCTTTTCTTACCAGGTCTCTTACTGTTCAGACAGCTTCCTTATATGCCCCCCATTCTAGCTGTCCTTTCTTCCATTCCTTATAAAGTTTCTTTTTGTGTGACAGTGTGTCCAGGAGCTCCCTGTTCATCCAGGCAGGTCTCCTAGCATTCTTTCCTGCCTTCCTCTTTGTCAGTATAGTTTGCTCCTGGACACGGAGAAGGCGATCCTTGAACACTGACCAGCTGTCCTGGGCCCCCCTTCCCTCTAGAGCTTTGTCCCGCGGCGCTTTGGCCAGCAGATCCCTGAAGCGATCAAAGTCTGCATGCCTAAAGTCCAGGGTCGTAAGCTTGGAATATATCCTCCTAGTTGCCCTGAGGATCTTAAATTCTATCGCTTCGTGGTCACTGCAGCCAAGGTTATCCCTGAGCCTCACGTTGGTCACCAGCCCTTCCAAGTTGGTGAGAACGAGGTCCAGCATAGCACATTTTCTTGTTGGTTCCTCTACCATTTGGAGGAGGAAGTTGTCATCTATGCATTCCAGGAACATCCTGGATTGCTGGTGCCTTGCTGTGTTGTCCCTCCAGTAGATGTCAGGGTGGTTGAAGTCCCCCACGAGTACCAGGGCCTGTGAACACGAAGCCACTTCTGCCTACCTATGGAGGGCCTCATCTGCTTGGCTCTGCTGGTCAGGTGGCCTGTAGCAGACCCCTACTGTAACATCACCTTCCCCTGTCTTCCTTTTAATTTTAACCCATACCTTCTCAACGACCTCCTCATCCTTCCCCGTGTGGGGCTGCATTGATTCTGGTCACTGATGGTCATCGATGCTGGTCACTGATGTAGAGGGCAACACCTCCTCCCCTCCTACCCTGCCTGTCCTTCCTAAAGAGCTTGTATCTGTCTATCCCTACATTCCAGTCATGGGAATCATCCCACCAAGTTTCAGTAATGGCCACTATGTCATGGCTTTCCAGCAGCATAGTGGCCCTTAATTCATCCTGTTTATTGCCCAAGCTGTGTGCATTCACATAGAGGCGCTTCAGCTGGGCTGGCTGTGTCGCCCTCTTGCACAAATCCCCCTTGATTCCCTTGGGGTGTCCCGGTGTGTCGTCTCCAGCTTGCCTTAGGGCAACAAGTTGAGAGCCCTTACTAGGACTCCATCCCTCTGCCCCTATTGCAAAAAGCTGCAGTGTATCTCTCAGTGGCAGAAATAAAACAGTTGTAATTTAACAGAAGTGAGTAGTTGCGCAACGGGGGAGAACTGTCGAAGTGAGTTTTCCATATTTTAAAAAACTCTTTTTGTATGCTTCACCTTCATTCTGTCTCATATTTTGCAGAACTTGAGCAGTATAGTTTTCATCCCCCTTCACATTAGCACTTCAATTTTTTCTTCTTTTTGTCTTTTCTCATGAAGGTCTAGGCTAAGAATCAAAGAACATTATAGTAGCAAGAGTGCCACACAACATGAAAACACTGGCTTGTATTCAATACCTTTCCAAAAAAAAAAAGATTCATAGGATCCTTTCAAAATTAACTATTTGGAGTTTATCAGCCTTCCTTACTCTCTAAAGTTAAGCACTTGGTGGGCTGTTTTCTGTGTCCTAACACCATTCTCTTTTCACACTTCCACCAAACTGAATAGGTGACATGTTTTAAAGAAACATGTTAGAAAAAATTTCCTTAAATTTCAGGCAAGACTAGAAAAATGGCATTGAGCACAATGACTGGCACTGAGCCCAACTAGAACATGCCTTTCAATTAATTTGTACGTTTAGCAGTCAGTGATCAATGCAGAACATAATTTTAAACATGTTTTTCCAGGAGAAAAAGGCAGGTGTTTTGGTTTTGTTTTTCCTTTTATTTTTTTAATGTTTCCATTACTTCTCTTAAATATTGCACAATTTTCTAAAATCACAATCATATGTTGCCTTATTTGAAGAAATACAAGACAAAGAACATCCTAGACTCCACAGATACAGTTAGTGAGATCTTGCTTTCCTTCTGCTCTTGCAGTAACTTGGGTTTGTCTGACACTGACCGGTCACTATAAGGTCAATACTTTTTACACACCTGTGTTTAAATATATTTATGTAAACCCAACAAAGGCACAGATATGAATGATATGGGAACCTTTCAAAAAGCAGGCAGTTCCAAAACTGAAGGGAATAACTGGTAAATGATGTATTAATTTAGTAATCAAAATTGTTAACAATACACTTGGTTAACATAACTGAAACTAAGTGCTACATATCTGAAAATACTGAAGAGTTTAGAAGTTTAAAACATGCATCGATGAAAATATATTCCTGGATTTCCTCTGTAAAGTACTAAACCCAACAGGCAACACTGGCTTTCAATTTAATCATTGTTGAGATTTCAGACTCTGCAGCTATTTCCTGTTTATATTTTGTGGGACACTCAAGATATCTGAGGTGTCCTTGTCCATTACTTTTGTAAAGTACTCCTCCTGGAGAAAAATTTCCATCTTACAATCCAGCACTGTGTCTATGCAGAAAATGTGCGTAGGTGTTTATGTAGATATGTATTATACATTCTTAGGTAATTCCAAATAATAAATGTAATGAATACTGTGCAAAGTTTGCACTCTGAACTTGAATACTAAAAGTATGAACATTGTCCCCTGCCTATAGTTTTCAAAAATCTAAAGCACTACAAAAAAAAAGAAAAAATCATAAAATAATTTCTAAGCAATCATTTGGTTTTATTGTTAAGACACCCTAGTTCTGTGGAAGCTACTTATTACCTTCAGACAATACAAATTACATAATATGAGCAGTTTTTACCAGTCCTTAGAGATGAGACATATAAACAGATCTATCTCTATAGGAATAAATAGGAAACCATGTACCAACACAGGAGGTTGTTTTCTTCTGCTTGTCTCCACTTTATCTGTACTTCTTTATACAATTTGGACTGTAATATTCATCATTTATACATGCATAAAAGTGCTGAGCTTCAGTTCTTCTGTAACTAAAACAAATTAATACATTTGTCTTCATTAGTTGAATATAATGCACAAAAAATAGGTGCAAATTATTTATTTTTATGTAGGTCAAACCATGTATTGAAACTAATTTGAGAATTTCAACTGCTTGACCAGTCAATTTATTGTTGCTGAAATGTAAGAATGTGTAGCTTACATATTTGGTAAAAGAACAGTATTTTATAGCTACCTCAGAAGGATGAACATATTGAAGCACTATCAGAGAGGCATGCTAAGACACTGAGCTTTATATCAATAAAGAATTGCCAAAACACTTAATGTCCAGTAGCTGTTGCGAACAGATTTCACCTTAGAGAAGTGGTCTCTAGTAGGAATTTACTGAACAGGTGTAACTGAAGCAAAGACATTATTAAAACCTCAGTATTGGTCTTGTAGTGCATAGGACCACATGTACGTATTGCATTGTCAAAGACTCATCTACAAATGTAAGTTGTCTTTGTCCTGATACGTCACCCCTAATCAGAAACAGTGTTGCATCCCAGCACATGGTATTTGCATGGATTTTGGCATTCTTTTCTGAAAAAACTGCAACATGAGCTATTTATTTTGTTTGTCTTGCATTTCCTGGTTAAGTATTCCCTTTTCACTGCTTATTGGAAGTGGGATCTCATTTTGCAGCAACCCCAGGCTCATGGAATAAGTATAACCCTCCACCCAGTGTCCTGTAGTTTAATTAAAATGCTTTAAGGTTCTTCTGAGGGACATATAATAACTGAAAGCAAATGGACCACAGCTTTCTGAAGGTTACAGGAGAGGCTGACAGAGCTAGGACTGTTCAGCCTGAAGAAGAGAAGGCAACTCATGGGTGATGTGATCAATGTGCATAAATACATGATGAGGGAAAATAAGGAAGAGTCAAACTTTTTTCACTGTCATCCATCTACTAGGAAAGAGGCATAGGGCACAAACTGAAATAAAATAAATTCCATTTAAATGTGAGGGGAAAAAACCACACACAAAACCCACCCCTTCTTCACAGTAAGGGTGATCAAGCACTATGACAGGTTCCCCAGGGATATTGTAGAGTCTCCATCCTTGGAGATATTCAGAACCCAGCTGAACAACGTGCCCCGAGTAAAATGCTGTAGCTTGAGCACGTGGGGTGGAATACACCGTCTCTGGAGGACACTTCCAAAGTTCTGCCTGTACTGAAATGCAACAGTTTTGTAATGAAAGAGCTTCAGACTTTTTAACTACAGAATCGAGACCCTTCTCTTTGAACAGTGACTTGAATTTGCATCCAAAAGAGGTAAATAAAAGCTATTGGCTGTCTTTTCATTTGAGCCTACCTAATTTCATTTTCTGCACCCAAACGGTTCCCTTGTAATTGAAAAGAAATTTAAAACTCTGAAAGCTCTTAATAAATATGAATTCTTACTATCTCATCCATCCCCAGTGTTGAGGACAGAATTCTCTATGTTGGCCAGGGTAAATGAAAAGACTAGCACCATGGCTTTGAATCTGTCATGGTGCTTTATAGACAAACAGCACAGTGAGTGGAACACTGAAAGCCAATGTTTTTAAGCACTCTGAATGGTTGAGACTTCTTGTTCTCACTGTATATGGGATGCACAGTTACCTGATGCCTCCTTTTCCCAAAGATCAACCAAGAACTGGGTGCCTTGCCTCTGTAATCACTTTAAGCTTGTAAATCAAATTCAGGAACAGAAATCTGCATGGAAAAACTCAAAGAGTGAGCTTCTCTTATTTATCAGAGGGATCAGAAATATATGGAAGATCACTTAATAGAACAGTAGCAGCTGAAACTTCTTATTGTCACCTAGAAATGCAATGTGAGACTTTGTAGGAATTCTGACAGATCCAAAGGTCTATATATTTTTTTATAATGTAAATAAAAATTTTGGATGTCAAAAATATTTTATATTCACTTGCTGAAATTTTTCATTTCTGCGAGGAAGAGTTTTAACATCCAGCATGTAATCTGGATGCCTTGCCATATTCTCTGTTTATTTTCTCTCTTTTTGTATGACAGCTTTATCATCCACAGATCAGATCATGATACTTTTAGCCACTTCATGTGCTTCTGGGTGGATTTTCCATTGCTGGGAATTGCAATCCATTTTATATTGCAAAAAAAATCTAGGAGCAAATAAAACCTTAGGAAACAATATCATTGCTATGCTTCCTTTGTTCTCTTAATAACTACTTGAATAGTATAAACAGCATTTTTTAAATATCAGATTGTTAGGTATACTCATTGTTTATAGCAAAATGTGAATCAATGGATTTAGACCATTGTAAGTAATTCAGAAATGGAATAGAAGTACAGCATTGAATGCTAGCTTTTTCATGGGTATAAGATTTTAAATATTTAATTTAATAGCAGCAGTATGCAATGCTGGTCATCCTACATTGATCCTTTATTGTGAGATTACCATTTTTAAGACAAGCTAATAAGATATAGTAAATACAGATATTGCAGTAGGAACACATTGATCCTTACTTGTAAGGTTACCTTTTTTTAAGACATGATAATAAGGTATAACAAATATAAATATTACAATAGAAACACCAAAGGCTTGTGATCTGTCCACTTCGCAACTTTTTGTGTAAAATTTTGCAAATCACCAAGAGTAAGTGATACTGTTGAACTGAATCACTATTAACTGCATTCTATCCTCGTAAACTTAACTAATTGTAGATAGTATTAGCCTGTACTTTATGGGTTTTAACTATGAATTCCTCTGTTGATTCATTTCAAATGGAATTCAATTTGGACTAGAACTGTATATGTAGAAATCTGGTCCCTAGAATATATAAATAATACATGAAGAATAGTTGGTACTGCCTATATTTAGACCAACAGAAAGTGTGGAAATGAAATGCAAATCAGTTTAATTAGAAAGCAGCCTGTCAGATCAGAAGATGGCTTAAACTGGGTCCAAAATTATTTCTCAGAACCTAGTGTTGTTTAAGTTGTTGTTGTTAAATATTTATAGGCAGTGTAACGCTGAAAATATCTCCAAAATATTGTGGTATGCACTTACACTTCCTCAGGCTCTTGTGGACTAATCACTTTCCTTTTTCCATCTGACTGAAGAAATGTGTCAAGTATAGGGTTTTGCAGTGTTTCAGCATAATCAGGATGGTCTGAAATGGTGTGACTTAGGCCCCTGCATGAGCAAGAGAGTAGAAAGAGTTTGTTTTCCTTTCTTTTCGATTCTCGTATAGTCCTGTGTAAACACTGTTTAGTTCCTAGTACAGGACATCATTCTTTTCTAAGCATAGATGATAAAAGCAGAAGTTCTTGCAATTTAAATACTTTGAGGCCAACTTTTCCCACCTTTTATTCTGGAATAAAGGAAAAGCACAAAGTGTTTTGTAATTAATGGTCCTTTCTATGTTTTACTTCCATACTGGCACAGCAACCCTTTGCTATTGACTTTATTCTCATGATAAGGTCCAGATATGTAAGAAGAAATTGAAGAAATAATGAAGAAATTGAAATAAATTCCATTAAAAAAATATATGTTTTCCAAGAGTGTAAAGAGTATAAAGTATCCTATCCATTTGTTCCTTCGGCTCCGTCAGAAAGGATCACAGTATGTGGTGAGGGGTTCGAACTAGAAGATCTTTAAGGTCCCTTCCAACCTAAATCATTCTATGACTCTATGAAATAGTCAAATGGGCAGCACCTCTCTAAAGGATGCTGAGAATTTTTTTTAAAAGGTATCAAGTTAATTAAAGTGCATTTTATTACTCAGCCAAAAGGAACACTGTAAAAATTATAGCTAGTAAGTAGCATTATTATGACAGCAAGAAAAAGAGGAGGGATTCTTTGTAGAATTGTATTCATATCGCATGAAAGAGGGGATGCCATGCCTTTTCATCTACTTTTTTTTTTTTCCCTGGGATTTCTTAACCACGTTAATGAAGAGTCTTTTGTTCCTGTTTTTGAAGGAGGAGAAGAAAAATGATGGTTTTGTTCTCTCCTTAAACATTACACAAATCTTAACATTAAAAGCACTTCTAACTGATGTGATTTACTCTCTAACATTTAGAAAAGAAAAGCTTTCTCCATTGGCATTACCCATTAATTAACGTAGATTTTAAAATACTCATTGAAAAGTCCTTATGCACTATATAAAGAAAAAGAAAGCAGATGACATACAAAGATATGACGCTACTTTTTGAACTGCACCTTGAAATATTGAAAAGTTCAAAAGCTGCAAAATTATCATGTCAATTTAAGATAATGAATTATGAGAAAGAAATACGTTAAAATATGAAAATTTATATCCATGTTATCGAAACACACTTAACCTTATATTTCTGGATGCGTTACTACCTGGTACTGTTAATAAGTAAATGTGTGCCTGGAAGGTATCTTAAGTGCTTGACAGTTTGTCAGATAGAGACTTTAGTGGCTTGGTTCTGAAGCATAAATTGTTGTTTCTTCTTTTGATAAAGTAGTAGTATAAAGTGTTTGTTTTGTATCAGGCTTTGTGTTAGCTTTAGGGTAACAAACCATGAAACAACAGCCTGTAGATTTATGTATGTTAGACTAAATCTTCTGCAGCATAATTAAAAGCCTGATGGAAATTGAAAGATGAATACTATATGGCTGGATATAATAGTTGGGCATGAAGATGTTTGAAACTGTGGGACCAAGTGTGATAGGATTTGTTGCATCATGTTGTCTGGTTTACAGGCAACACCAGCTGGATCAAGTTTTGCACATAGATATATATATGTGTGTGTGTGCGCATATGGGTTTGTATTTATGTGACCAGTGTGACTGTGGTGAGATGTAAATGGCTTTTTGACAAATATTATGGTTGTAGAGGATATAGTTTTTCCTGTGACATTGTATTACATTTTATTCTCATCAGGAATAACTAACTTTCCTTAAAATAATATTCCCATGCAATATGTTCCCTATGGTTTCTTTAGGTTCTCCATATAGAGACAAGATCACTATAGCAATTCTTCAGCTGCAAGAGGAGGGCAAACTCCACATGATGAAAGAGAAATGGTGGAGGGGCAATGGCTGCCCAGAGGAGGAAAGTAAAGAGGCCAGTGCTTTGGGAGTTCAAAATATTGGAGGAATCTTCATCGTGCTGGCAGCAGGATTGGTGCTTTCTGTCTTTGTGGCAGTGGGGGAATTTTTATACAAATCAAAAAAAAATGCCCAGTTGGAAAAGGTAAATATTGTCTTTTCCCATATTATTTTATGTTTGTGGTCTACTTAAATAATACTTTAAACATTTGGTAGTAAAAAGTAGGTGATGCATACTGATTGTTTATTGTATAGTACAGTACTTGTATAAGAAAGGATCAGAGCAAAGAACCCAAAGTTTTACATCTTTTAATTTGTCTTCAATGTGTTTAATTGTAGCCAGATTTCAGGACAAGTGACTATTTCTCCTCTTATTCAAGCCTGAAAAAAGACAGCTTTTTACTCCTGGAAGTTCACTGCAGTTAAATTTATGGATGAAGACGAAATCCGAAACTGTAATGGGAAACAAATTAATCTTCTACAGATAATTCTGATTTTCAAAAGACAAACTGTCTGTAGCTCAAAGTCAAAATCTTAAAATGTCTCTATAGAAATGTTCTTTACAGAAGTTTATACTTGCAAAGTTGTCCTGGTAGCATCTGGAAAAGATTACATCAGCATGATTTTTTATTTGTGGGTTTGCTACTGATATGATGTCCTCTAATTTCAAATTGACTCAATTTTGAAAATTCTAATTGTTCTGTACTTGCAATTCTTTGTCCTGTACTTGAAATTCATACAATCACAATACCATAATTGTGCCAACACTAGTAATAGCTTGCAAAATTCTTAGTTGGAATTATCTTTTTTTTTTTCATAATAAATAAATAGATCTATATATGTGTGTCCATGTTAAACCTAAACTCAAACTATATGTTTTATTGCTATGACATATTCTGAATTTTTAAAATTGAGAAATTGTTGGATTTTACTAGGTCTTTTTCTTTTTTTCTTCTTCTCCTTTTGGGGAGCTTCTGACCTATGGCAATTTCTATATTTCTATTTAGTAATTTAATTTAATAAAATCAGTAGTAAATCCAACAGCTATATTTATATTGCTCTTTTTCCAGATGCTACTGGTGAATTTTTGTAACTTGAATTATTACTCAGAAAATTTACAATTTGTTTTCACTTCTTTTGAGGGAACCTTTTGGTATGCAAGTGTCCTGTTATAAATATATTGTTGAATAAGCTTTTTTTCTAATACAACCAAAGGCAGTGTGAGGTGACAAGGTTCTCAACACAGCCTGAACATGGGTACATTTTATTAAATTGTTAAAGGACCATTTAGATCCTCTTTATGATACTACAGACTGATTCCTTTCTGTTAACATACTATTGGAATGTTATGTTTCTGAAATGAATTTGTGAGGAAAAAGATTCCCGTTACTGAAGTAACCCATGTAAGCCTCAATCAATTTTATCCACTCCTAAGGTGGATACAATTTTCATATGGACAATGGTATAATTTGGTTTAGATTTTCTGGATTTTTAACAAACGCTTAGAAAAATAGGACTGTTTTGATAACAACCTTGTAACATGAGTTCAGTATTTTGCAGGGTGTGAATACATATCTTATGTGACAATAACAACATGTTGGAAGTTGTGTGAGGAAGCAAACAGAAACTTCTTAATTAAGGACTTGTTTCTCTAAGCTCTATGGTTTTCTGGTTTTTGGTTTTTTTTTTTTTTTTATTTGCTTCTTTTTTATTTTTGTTTTTCAATGCTGTATAGAGATAGCAATGACTGGAAGTGTTTGACCTTTTAACAGTACTTGTACCAGAAAGGTCTCATCGTATCATCAAGTATTGAGATACTTCAAAAAAGTTAGGAGTGAATCTGAAGGAGCTGAAAGAATCAGGTCTCTCTCTTTTCTTTCCTCCTTGCTGCCAGTCTCTTCCCTTCCCTCCCCTCCCCACTATCCCCACATACCGTGACATCAGGAAAACAGTAGAATTAAATTAATATGAAAATGATGCCAGCATTTCTACACGTGGCCTACCGCAGCATCCCCTTACCCACTCTTCTTCCAGCACCCATAGACCTTCAGTATTTCATCCTCTGCAAATGTGGCAGATCCCCTTTCCCTAAGAGAGGGAGTAGCAGCAGCCAAAGGGGAGATAAGCAGTACTGTCATCTGTCCCTGGATACAGGGAAGATCAAAGGCCATATTAACAAACACGGAAACAAAAGCAATTAGGTAACTTCAGCTGCTGAATATATGGAGTATCCTGGGATATTAATTGATATATTAATATGTGAGTCTGCTTTTTAATGTGTACAAAATATACAATTGCACTTATAGTGGGGAGGCAATGCAGATTTCAAGGGTATAATCTAGATATGTTGTTTTAGCATTTCTCATGTCACCCTGCTCCTGGAGTGCATACGTAAACAGAGACATTGGCTGGTGTGAACCCAGTTGGAAAGGAATTGAGCTCAGAGAAGGAGCAGACAAAGTTGTGCTATTTGCTAAAAAACTATTGCATCTTGTAACCAAAGTGGTTCAGAATATATATGCTCCTGATGTACTCAAAAATACAAAAGAAACAGGTGACACTAGCTGTAGTCTTTCTGGGAAACAGGTGTCAATAAGCATAATACCACACATGAATTCATGCCACCACAACACTTCCCAAAGAGAAATTCCTCTTTTATTGACACCTTTCAAAAGCAAAGATAAGCCTGGATGTTATCACAGTTAGATTGTCAGTCACTGACAATTACTATCACTTGATAGCTTATTAGAAATATTAGTGTCCTAATTTACTAAGTATTTTCTGGAAGATGCAGATCTGATGGATGTGAAAAGAACAATGGAGGGATTAAATTCTGCTGTCATTTATAGCCATTCAAAACTCATTGAGCCATAAGCAGGTCAGAACTGGGTCTACTTGTGAAAAAATAGGAGATGTACATTTTATTGAACTGTTAAGTACTTCAAAAAATGTGAAATGAGACACTTCGGTGTACCTTAGCTGTTTATTTTACTAGGGGAGATCTGCTCATAGAATTCCTGTAATAAAAAATACTAAATTAAATCTTAGAGCATACTGAAACAGTAACACCAACAAAGTGTTGCTGGAATTACACAATAAAATCATAGCCTAAACATCAGTTAAATTAGCCTCTCTAAAATAGTAATTTATTTATAATTGATAATAAAAGCAATAAAGCAATAACTAAATTGATACTGGTTTATATTTTTCATACATTTCCCAAGGAAGACAAGAACAATTGAACTTTCCATGGTAAATAATTCACTGCTTAGCTACACAACTGAGTTGAGAAAGATCAGTCTAGGTAGTTTATCTCACAAGATACAATGAATGAGCAGTTAGCAAGACTGGACCCAAAGTAGACGTCAGAAGCAGTGTTTTATTTAGAATTGCAGATTCCATTGAACAAGAAATTCTAAATGTTGACTTGTGACCTGTGTATGACACTATGTCTTTGAAGATGGCACAAACTTAACTGGTTGACTCTTACCCAAAATAAATTGTTTACAAAAGTTTCAAACACCTTCTGCAAAATGCACAAACCATGTTTTGGGTTTGATAATGACACGAATAGAAATTTCTGATCTTAGCTGGCTCAAAAATTCATGCAGATTTACTGACCTGCAGAGACTTTGGGTTATGGCAGTATTTGATCTTAAACTTGTTAGAAATTAAGTGTGGTTTTGCTACAATTGCCAATAATTCTGAATTTGCTGTCTACCTCAAACACACATTTGAGTAAGGTGATAACCTGGGGTGTATTTTGAGCTAAATAACTCCTCTAATTCTACCTAGTACGTAGTCTTACTGATTTTTTTTTTTTTCAGAGGGAGTATGGGGAATGACAAAGCATTGTCCTTGTCTATGACAGAATTTTGACATTCCAGGTGACACATTGGGAAAAGGTAGAAGGAGATGGCAGGCCAGAGGCTGTCCTGACTGCATTCCTGCAGAGTCACCACAAGATGGTGCCTTCTAATTTCTCAGAGGGAAATTTAATTGTTACTTTTTAATAGAATTTATGTCACAATGCTTACCTATTTTTTAATTGCAGCCTTTCTAAAAAATGCTAAAGGCTTGTATTCTTTCCTATTGTTTATAATACAAACATCTAATTATGTCGTCTGCTTGGAAACATGTTATGAAGCAGACCTTTTTTATCTAGCCAATCTTGACAATAAATGCTCAGTCATTTGCATTTTATAATTGCTTTTGCTGGTGAATGACCTGCTCCCTGATTTTAACAGGCACTCAGAGGGCAGTGAATAAGCAATGTTAGACGCAGAAGCCATTTAAAACAATTACTCTGTCTTTTTTTTATCGATGTGCTTCAATGTGTTATGGGTTTATGTCCATTTCCTACATTTAGTTGTGCATAGCTCATATTATTATCATAAGGGGCAGGGGAAACATTGACCTTGAAGACCATTAATATTTAGCATAATATATTGATGATTCTCAGTTTGAGAATTTATTGACCTTTCCTTTGGTTTTGGTTTGTTTTTTGCTTTTTGTTTTTTAGTCTGCTCTAAGAATATTTTCGTTTTGATACCACCTTCACACAGTAATTAGAAATTACCATAAATGCCAGCTGTGTGCACTGCTGAAAACTGTAGAATGAAATTCACAGTATTGCTGAAGGCAGTGTCAAGAATATCTAGAACATTGTCTGTTGTCACCCTTACAAATGGTTGTCCTTGTACCTATCTGGTTATGGTTTCTTTGGAGAAGGTGGTGTTGGCTTGAGGACCAAGGTTTCAAAACCTTGAAACCTGGTTTTATTAATGTAGTGGACTCACACCCTTCCAAAGAGGCAAGGAGGGGCCAAGGGCTGCTAGGCTGAAAAAGCTGTTGTGTTGTAACCATGTGCAGTTGACACCACGTCCTGCTTGTGCTTCTCTCAAATACAGTTTAACTGTTCTTGATTTGTTTACATGAAGTTAGTGTAAATGCTAATGTGAGTTTTTTGCCAAGGTCCTTCTACAATCTGTTTGCACCAGGATAAATTTCATAGAATCATAGAATCATAGAATGTATTGGGTTGGAAGGGACCTTTAAAAGGTCATCTAGTCCAACTCCCCTACAGTAAGCAGGGATATCTTTAACTAAATCAGATTGCTCAAAGCCCCACCAAGTCTGACCTTGAAAGTCTCCAGGGAAGAGGCGTTCACCATCTCTCTTGGCAACTTATTCCAGTGTCTCACCACCCTCATTGTAAAGAACTTCTTCCTAATGTGTAATCTAAACCTACCCTGCTCTAGTTGAAAACCGTTGCCCCTTGTCCTATCACTACATGCCCTTGCAAACAGCTCCTCCCCAGCTTTCTTGCAGGCCCCCTTCAGGTACTGGAAGGCTGCTATAAGGTCTTCCCGGAGCCTTCTTTTCTTGAGGCTGAACAACCCAAACTCTCTCAGCCTGTCTTCATAGGAGAGGTGCTCCAGCCCTCTGATCATCCTCGTGGCCCGCTCCAGCAGGTCCACGTCCTTCTCGTGCTGAGGGCTCCAGAGCTGGATGCAATACTCTAGGTGGGGTCTCACAAGAGCAGAGTAGAGGGGGAGAATCACCTCTCTCGACCTGCTGGCCACGCTTCTTTCGATGCAACCCAGGGTGCAATTGGCCTTCTGGGCTGCAAGCACACATTGTTGGCTCATGTCCAGCTTTTTATCCACAAGTACCCCCAAATCCTTTTCTGCAGGGCTGCTCTCTATCGCATCATCCCCCAGCCTGTATTGATGATGAGGATTGTCCCGACCTAAGTGCAGGACCTTGCACTTGGCCTTGTTGAACTTTATAAGGTTTGCATGGGCCCACCTTTCTAGTTCATCCACATCCCTCTGGATGACATCCCGTCCTTCTGGCATGTTGACTGCACCACTCAACTTGGTGTGATCTGCAAACTTGCTGAGGGTGCGCTTAATCCCACTGTCTATATGATTGATGAAGATATTAAACAGCACTGGTCCCATTTAATTCATTATGTCTTAGAATGCTTCTTTTTAGAATTGAGGTGAGCAAAGTGCACACACGTAACTTCCCCTAAATGGAATGGTCTTACAATACGAAGTTAATCAGTACCAAAATATCATGGATGCTTATTTATCAGCAGGATATGTGCAAAGTCAGTATTTCCATCTTTGTTTAATTGTTATCTTAACAACAGTGCAAAACAAAATTACCACAATAATTTCATATGAAAAATTAAAAGATTTTGAGGATCTCTTCTTACTTTAGCAGAATATTTTATGGTTTGTGTTTTTTTTCCCAATTTTACTAAATTAGTTTTCAGTAAAGTCTTTTTCATTACTTTCTCAGAAAATGTAGTTATGTCAGTGTTATTCTAGTTCTGAGAATATTCCTAATATTATAATATCAAAAGTCTTTGATATTTGGGACAGCAATTTATAATAGTTTTGGAACAACCTCAAAGTAAATCCCAGTCTAGTGATTTTTTTTTCCTTTCCAGGGGGAGGGAAGTTCAAAAGATTTTAAAGTTGAAAAGCCTGTTCCTCAGGCTACAATAAACAAAAGAATGTGGGTATTCTTGGTAAATCAACGTAAAAGTTTTAGGATCTATATCCCAAGTAACTTTTATACAATGTACAGTCGGTGATATAGTCTGTATTGTCATTTCACATTTTGTAATGGAGTAACCTCAGAATTTTTAATGTTGGCTGGGGAAAGCAGAAGCAGCTGTGACAGCTCATGAAAGGAAATGCTTTTCCAACTTTAGCACATTGGATTCTGCAGATATGCTGTTGGAAAATTGGGAACTTCTATCATCCTGTAGTCCCTTGAGCACTGTATGTGGATGTATAGACTTGTATGGCTGATTTGTGTGTGTGTAAGTGTACAGATTACTTCAAGTTGAGGTATTAATTATAATTAAATGCCCTCTTGGAAACCACCTAAGTACATATTAGAGGATATTTTCTAATAGAAGGAACTGTTACAAAAAACAACAAAACAAAACAAAACAACACCCCCAAACCAAAATCAAACCCACAAAACCTCCCACCTTTTACTGAAAAAAGATATGAAAAGACAAAAATAGAAAAAGTGGAAAAAGCAATTTGACTGACTGTGGCATTTTAAAAATCATTTGCAAACAATAAAACATTAAAAACAAGATTTCTATTTTGATTTTTGATTGCAGCTCAACCAATATCTCTTTGGTAATAGACCTTGTTCTGAGGTATTTTTGATTTCTTAATTTGTATAATTCAAGGAACAAAGAACAGAAAGATTAAAAAAGTGTGTAAAGCTGACTATTGCACGAGTACAAATGTAAGAATATGATTTCAGGAGGCTCACTATTGCTCCACAGATGTTCACTCAAAGGACAGAGCTTAAATTACAGGTCTGAGTTATGGAATATTTTACGTTTGACAAGAATTTAAAGTTGTATAGAAAATTTTTGGAAACCACTAAATGTCATCTATTTTATAGCAAGTATAGTTCACTTTAACTCATCAGTAGAAAGAAGAAACATTCACATTATATAATTATTGGCTTCTCTGAAAAAAAATAGTTTTCTTCATTCTCAAGGAAAAAACTGTCAGATTATAGAAAATTCATGCCTTTCTAATAATTTTGCATAGTCTTACCCTAAATATTACTTTAGCATGTCATGTATACAAATATTGTAGTATATTTTGAATTAATCAGCTATAATCAACTATAGCTCTGTAGTACTAAACAGTTTGGTTCATGTGATTTAGATTACTTTGACTTTTGTATAAACCAGCAAAGTAACAAGCACTTCCAGCTGCCTTTTAGATTGAGAAAATATCCTAGACTGCCAGGTGAAACCATGTAATTATAGAGAAACGGATGCTAACCATTTTGATACTCGGTAGTGCAGTATGACTATAATAGTGTTTCCAAAATAGTAGAAACTGTTGGCATTAAACTAATACTAATAGTCTCTCTCTGTTCAATATGATTTGAGGCCATACCAAATTTAATATTAAGTTTATACTGTCACATCGAACTACAAAAATAATATACATTTTTACAGTGAATAATGTACAGTGGACTTTAGCTCAGCAGAGTTTAAAAAAAGCTATTTAGATACAGCTAAATTCGAATAAGAAAGGTTGTATTTATTTTCTAAAGCGACTCTCTAAGATGGACTATTTATTTTCAAATTAAACTGTGTGGTGTTATATACAGTATTTTAATCCAGATAAAGTCATACTCCAAAGGATCCAAAAATATCATCATCACTTCCTTTCACCATTCCTGAAGATCAACAAACCTGACCTTCCTTGGACGAACAGAGAATGCAGTTAGATCTAGGATCAAAAATGATTTAACAGGTGAATGAACTTTCACATCCAGTGGCTGAGAGCACAAGACCTCAGGTGACTGATTTCAGTGCAATCAGGATCATCTCTGCTGAAAGGTAGAGAAATACCCTGCACAGCTGTGATCGCAACATACAGAACCATTAAAATGTTACATTGGGTATCATTCTAAATCAGATAGGCAGCACCATATATTCTGTTATTTATTTGCTCAGCGGCAGCTACTTGGCTGAAGTACTATGCATTGCTATCAGCACTTGTTAAACACCTGACACTCATTTGTAGCCATTGTCCAGGGAAACTGGACGTGGTAATATGTTGTGGAAGAAGACCTGGACTGGTGTGGCAAGCTTCACACCAGTAGAAATTATTGCCACTGACTGAAATACAAATGACCAATAGTTGTTATCACCACTGATCCAATTTGAAAACCCAGAACTAGACTTAGGAACCCGGAGAAATCTGAGACTGTAAGTCTCTTTCACAAGAGGTGGAACTGAATAATAAAGGTAGATAATATCTTCTGAATGCTTCCCTTTACTTGTCCAACATAGCGCCTGTCTCCCTGTGTTTAAGCAGCCATCATACCCCTATTTCAGCCAGGTACTGGAAGTGCAAAATGACTGCACCATCCTGGTCTGATAACAGAGTAGGACTGTGTATCATCTGCGTGCTGATGACACCACAGCCCAAATTATTTCATTATCTCCTCAGTGGCCTCATATACATGTTGAAAGGAGAGATGACAGGATGAAACCTTTTGGAATCCTGCATGAGAGAGAGCCCTCGGGGCTGATGAGCAATTGCCCTATGCCATCCTCTGGGATTTCTCTGAGAGGAAAGAGTGGAACCACACAAGTGCAATCCCATCTGCCCCAGCCTAGGTCCACAGGTGAGTCAGAAAAACATCATGGTCAGTGTGATGTCCAGAGAGGCTGCTGGCAGAGCTAAACAAAACCACCTTTGAAAAAGCTTTCTGCACTGATAGGAGCTCCCCATCAGCCACAGGAACTAGTGTAGCTGTCAGGTTGCACTCAGACTGGAAACAGATTAAATAGTTTCAGAAGACTTTAAATAGACTCAGAGTTGCTTTACCAGAAGTCTCTGTCATCCACTGGAGTGCATTTTGTTTTGGCAGGAAATAAATTTTAGAATTTGATAGTGGCTGAATTGTTTTCTTTTGGTCACCAGTTGATAATTTATTCAAGGCAAGCTGGAATCTTACTGTCCTCTTGAGAGACACTAACAATCTATGCTAGAAGTGGTCTACAATGAGGTCCTGTATGTCATCTAAGTTCATCACATAATTCTAAAACTCAGTGAACACTTTAGCCCGCAGAAGATTTTTTCAGTGTTGTTTTGTTACAGGCAGGGTCAGTCCCATCAGATTCTTACTGATCCTCTCCATAAAATAACTAGAAAAGTTCTTGAAGCAATCAGTGTTCAATTCAGTTGCAGGGTGAAGCACCTCATGCTTCACCAAGCTGTCTGGAACAATTCTACCAGTCTTGACTTTGTAGATACTATGGTGGAAGCAAAGCTTAATTTATAGTACTAAAATTTTTATTTTGTTTGATATTATTGTCTTTATTTGAGTAGGCAATGAAATCTCACGTACATTTTGGCCTCAAAATAACTTCCTAAAATGGCTGCTCATTCTACTTCTACCAAAAAAATCAGTAATTGCTAAATCTGAAATTGAGAATATATTGATGATATATTCAGCTAATTGATGTGAACTTAGTCTGCAGTGTACTTGTGCATTATACTTGCTATGGATTGAAAATGTACTGCATCAGAAAAGTCTATGGCAAAATATTTTTAATGTAAACATATTTTAAATATATATATATGTATGTACATATATATGTGTACAACTTTCGATCAGTCATGTCTAAGACACGGTGTATAACTAAGCAACCTAAAAATCTGATCATTACAAGTACACTTTAATATTCTTTTGAAATGGTAATGCTTCAACTACAACAATATATGAATTCTCTTTTTCTGAGGTTATTTTCATTCCATTAATTGTTCATCTCTTTGTGATCCTAAATCAACATTTTGCTAGAATTAATGTTTCTCTCTAGGGGGTTTAAGACTGACAGGTTTTCATATACACCTCCTGGAGGACTGGCATATGGAAGCAGAAACTGATTCAAAGGGAGGGTCAGGGTAGGGTTGTGCATTCATTCTCAGCTAACTTCAAGAAGATGAAAAACAGTTTGATTGATATATCCTACTAGATGCTAGAACACTGACCCATAACATAACAAGACAATGCAAGATTACTGCTGTTACTGCTTTAAGAAAATTAAATAAGGCTTCAAATGATATCTGACACACAGGACTAGAAATAATGAACTTCTGAGTAAAGTCAACTCTACATTAAGTGCATCAAAGAGAGGAAAAAAAATAAAAAAGCAAATGATTGGAGATTTTTATGTTTAAAACGCATTGAATATTATTCACTTAAATCAGAATGTTAAGAGTGGTGTAGGCATGCCATTCCTGTCTTCCTGTTGTTCTTTTTAGGCTGTTAAAAGCAAAATATGTGGTAATAGTCTCATAATTGTGTCTAACAAATGCTAAGTATTATGATTTCTAATTACCTTTCTAAATTCCTATAGGGCAATATAATGAAAAATTTAAATATTGTCTAGCTTTCGTATTAATACATACATGCAAAGTTATATTTTTTCCCCAGGCAGTAAAACTAGGCACAAGCTGTCCAAATAGATTGTAAATAGTGTTAACATTTTGCAAAATTATTATCTTGATTCTACACGACTTGTAAGCTGTCAACTATGGCAAAAAATGAAGGAGGTACCAGTTACTTCTTTACACTTCTTAAGGAAACGAGCTTTTTCAAAATTACTTTGTGTTAAAAGGCTAAGAACTACAATTCTGAATATTTTTTTTTTTTACACTTGAATTCTCCACTTAGAATTGCAACTCTTTTTCTAATGTTTTATAGTGATTGTTTTGGTGCAACAAAACAGTTGCACTTAACTGCACTACTGTTTAGAGAAGTGTATGCCTTCCTTCAACTCTTGTACTATTTGATTATATGTAAGATGACTTGGAGGCAGCATTTACTTTCTGGTAACATTTAAGAAGATAAGTTACAATTTTGCAAGGGTTGGTGAAAAATCAATAATAATTGATGTTCTCGTAGCATGCCTGCAGTGTGGAAGGTAAGTTGGGGGCAAAAGGTTATTTTCTTTGAATTAAATGGAAGGTCTAATATATACTAAAAGTGCTGAATTTCATGATGGACAACAGTTTTGAAATATAGCCTGTAAGTTCTGTACATATTTCACTGCTTTTCCCTAACACTCTGAGTGGTCAATTGAACTCAGTATTGAGACATTAGGTTATATTTTCTAAAATCATATGTGAAAATGTCATTCATCTGTCAGAAAAAAATATTCTAGAGCTGCTTCTTTTTTCATGTCTTATTATTCCAACAGTTGTATCCTAACAGTGAAAGAACACAAAGTTTAACCGTACAGAAAATGGAGACCGTACACAGATTGAAATTGAAATGGGACAAGAATTTCTATTAAAAAAAAAGATCAAACACAAGTTATCCTTTGTAAGCCTTTTCTGAACAAGATTTTGCAATATGTGGGAAAACTTGTATTTCTCAGATAGAACCCAAAGAAGAACAGGATTCTGGTCATGAGAACCCAAAGAAGAATAGAATCCCAGTCATGAACTTTTACATATCCTTGAATTAATCTTTTTTAAAATGCATGACTATTTCAGCAAGTAACATTTGCAAAAAAAATTAAAAAAAAAAGTAATATTATTTGGTGCTCAGTTACCAAAACAATGATACTGGCTGGGAGCTAATACTGTTTGCTGTTTTCTGACATTTTATATTTTAAAATACATAGCACAAATAAAAAAAATTAACAAATTAATTAATTAAATCATATTTTAATACAATATGTGCAGGTAAGTTCCCATGAACTTAATTTATATAAACTCAGTTGAAAACACAGAATGGAATTTTTTTCTGGATAAAATAATTATCTCAAAACTGTGTTAACTGCCTTTTTAAGACTATCGGTCTTGCCAACATTTCTCATTTAATGAGTTTTCAGATCCAGGTAAAATTCTCAGATAAAATGTCTTGGCAAATTCTTGAGACATCATTTTCAGGATATTTCAGAATGTTGGCATTAAGTGAATGTAACTTTTAACCTCTTGGCTATTGATTGTAATCCTATTCCTACTGATTTTACCTAAAAATTTATACCCTTTGATAAATGTTTGCAGACCTTTACAAAAGGTTTTAGTGGATGATGCATCTTGAAAAGGATTCACACTGTTTTGGAAGTCTTGTTAGATGTTTTGGCAAAAAAAAGAAGGCTAGGGATACAATTTTGAAAGTGTTAAGTGCTAATGCACCTTTTATAAATTTAGAAGGATTATGTTCCTCGGAATATTTCAATTAGGTCTTTGATTCCAGAGGTGAGAGCCATATAATGGCTGGAGGTGGTGTAACGCTGAAGAGTTGCAGCATTTACTTCTTAATGGATTCCTTGTGAAATTCCTGAGTTATGTGTTACGTTCCCCACATAGTGAAAATGCCAAGATCTGCAAACCTTAGCAATTTAGCCTGTAAGCCATTTGGGAATATTAAATTAAATCTTGCCCTTTCGAAAGATTTCAGGGCTAATTTCAAATTCATAATCATAACTGCAGTTCTAATGTTAAGCAACAGTCCTTTCTTAAAAAAAGAGAAAGTCTAAGAGAATCGAATATTTTCTTTCAAAGTACAGCTAGGTAAGAGGGAGGTACAGTTTCCTGCTTTCAACACAATGCCAAGCAAAGATACCTTATACACGAAGATCTGACATGTTACAGCTCAGACCACTCAATTAGAAATTTTAGCTGCCTCATTCACACAAAGAAAGCTGTAAACTCTGTGTTGGATGTCAATGCAGTGCGATGGAACATTTTTAAAAGGGATCATTGATGAGTGTTCATTGCAGAAGTCACTCCATGTAGCCAGCCAGAAATGACAGATTTTGTCTTGAACTTTGGCATCTGAAGGACTTGTACTTGACTCTGCACCAGAGAGATATACCTCTGTCTCCTTTGGATTCACAACTTAAACTTTCCTTACTTATAGGCTTCTAAACCCTTTCTATCATAAGTTGAGTAGGCGACATTCCTTTATTTCAAACTCTTCAGGAGAAAGGAATATTTGAAAGGTAGAGTTATCACAGCCAGAGTAAGATTATTACCTTTCCTTCCCACCTGCCTATTCCCTTATTCATGCAAAGGATCAGAGAAGAGGTCATCTGTTCAGGATTTGGGGGGTTCAGGTTCAGTTCTAACCCATGACTGAGACAAGTCGTGTTTGCACTCTTTTGCACTAAACAGACTTTTACATAAAAATATTCAAGGCAGCACTGAAACAGGAACTACCACTGAAGCCACTACCACTGATCTGACACTCTGTGCTCCAATCCCCAATCTACAGAACAGCCCACGTTCTCCCTCTCTCCTTTCTACTGCATTGCCTCTGTTAACTGCTTCTGTGCAATATGAAGCAGGATAAGGTGGTGGAAACTGCAAGTGTTTTTACCTTGCAATGGTCTAATGCCTGTAGGTTACAGCCCTTTGCTGAGACACTGAAGTTTAAATCTCCCTGGCGGAAGACACCGTTGCATTGACACTCTCAAATGTGTCTCACATTCAGCTCTCATGGTCCAGCGGATGAATGACTGCACAGAAGAAAGTTGTAATGTCTGCTACCTGTCCTTGTTTAGCAGTTGCCACTTTTTGAGGAACTGTATTTATTAGGTCCTGTCAGAGCACACCTGCTGAATTGATGACCTTACATATGCAGAACTTGAGTGTGAATTCTGACGGATCCAGCACTAACCCAAGCACCAATGTGTTTAATAGAATTTCTAATGACTGTTGACAAAAGACAAAACTATGAAGTTTAATGTGGAAAAATTTACTGCTCAGAGCGCCTTCAGCCCTGGAGGTTGGAAGCTGAATGCAGATTTCGATAGACATGGTTTCAATTTAGGCTCCCAAAGAATTAAGTAGAGTGAGGTGCTTAAATATTTTCTGGATCTAATGTCCAAGCTCCAGGTTTGTATGAATGATGGAGATGTAACAGTTTACAAATTAAGCAGAGTTCTTGATTTGGGAGATAAATTAGACAATGTTATATTGACTGATGATATAACGCTAATCACACGAAATGAAATGTTGATCAAGAGATATTTACAGTAATTCTAGGTGTTCTGTCTTTTTTTTTTTTTCTTCTTTTCCCAGATCATGTCCCTGGACTGGAGATTAGTTATTAAAAAAGCAAATTGCAAAGGGATAGATTATATCTCAAATTTGCTTTGGGTGAGAGCAATTGTCAGAGGCTTGTGTTAACATCTCAGGCTCTGGGATGCATTCTTTAGTTAAAACATTTCTCCATTAGTTGGAAAACATATAAGTGAAAGTATATGATAAGAGTGCTTAATTGTCAGACTCTAAAGCTGAGACTCCTCTTCCTTACTTTTGTGTTTCATCCATACTCCAGTTCTCACACTGAGGAGAGGCTAATTTAGCACACTATTAGCAGTTGAGAATTCAGTCAGACCGACGGAATAAGGGTGATTTTATTTTACTTTTCTAATTTCTTGCACTGTAAAATGGCAAAAGCGGCATCCATAGTCAGTAGCTGCCAGATAAATAATTGTATAGACAAGGTGATTTTTTCACTGAGTCATCACAGCTTGATGAGTCTTTTTAATTATTATGTGATGCATATTTAAAAGACAGCAATTTGTTATGAGCTCCAGGCTGAGACAAAGCAAATTTACAGGACTGACAAGGCTGTGCCAATAGAGTGAATCTGCTTCTAGTTATTGCATCCAGACATTTCTTACAGATGGTCTTTTTTTTTCTTCTTCCTCTCTTTCCCTCTGTAGAGGTCCTTCTGTAGTGCCATGATAGAGGAGCTAAGGATGTCTCTGAAGTGTCAGCGTCGATTAAAACACAAACCACAGGCCCCTGTTATTGTGAAAACAGAAGAAGTTATCAACATGCACACATTTAACGACAGAAGGTTGCCGGGTAAAGAAACCATGGCATAGAGCTGGGAAGCCAAATACCCCAAGCACAAACTGTCGTCTATTTTTCCAAACAACCTTGCGAGAATGTTTCCTGTGGAAATATGCAACCTGTGCAAAATAAAATGAGTTACCTCATGCCGCTGTGTCTATGAACTAGAGACTCTGTGATCTCAGCAGTTGCAATGGCCAGACTCGAATCACAAGCATCATGGATCAACCAAGTTATGCGGGGTTACACTGTTTGTCATGGGTTTCCACCATTCTGAATGAATGAATGTTCCATGCGAGTTTTGTGGCTGGTTTCAAATGCAGTCTCAGTGAGAAATTACAGGTTCCTTTTGAAGTTCAACGGTTGCCAGGAGCTGGAGAATGAATGTCCAAGATGATACTAACCACAGAAGGAGTCTAGTAAAAGTGATATCTCAGAACTGTAGTGGAACAAGAAACCATATGTTCTTGTGGACTTCCAAGCATAGAAGAGTTGGTAACTGCTGGTAGACTGAAATTACCTTCTGGACAGGCGATATGAGCTTCCCGGATGGGAGGAATGTTAAAGTGAAGAAACATGAATCCCATGAATAGAAGGATATATATGAGGATGCTCACCTGCTTTTTGGACTGTCTGTGTCACTGAACTAAGTAAATAAATAATAATAATAATAATAAAATCAGTAACTTAAATTTACCTGGGCTGGAACTTTGATCTAAAATAACAAACAAAAAAAATCCATAATTTTGACCCAATTTTTAGATGAATGAGTTTCCTTAGTACAAAGGAATGTATCTTACAGCCTTTAGATGTAAGCAATTACTTTTTTTCTTTAATTGTGAAAAGAGGGAGGGGGGTGGGAAGCAGTGTATTTCGCACATAGAGGGCTTGCATTTTAGCCTGAATGGGTTTTGAAACCCTTGTTCCTGCTACTAATTGAACTCAATGGAGCCTGTGCAATTCTCACTAATATTGGAAGTGGGATGGGTCACCTAAAAGAAGTGAATGTGGAGAACTTTAAGGAGGACTGCATTTTTCAATACAGTCACAGTACTAAATGAACAAAATTCTTGAGCAGTTTTTTTTTTTTTCAAAAAAAAAAATGTTCAGGTTTATTTGTGGAAATGCAAGATTTCTATGAAAATAGTTTTTGTATGGAAATTTTTGTAATACTTTTTATCAACAAAATAAGAACATGTGTTTCTGTCCGGGGTGTGATGCCAAGCATGAATGGTAGTGCGTGTGCACCACCAACGTTTGGTGAAAACTATTTTTATCAAGAAAAAGGAATCTTAGAAGAGACATATTTTCAAGTTAGATAATATAAAAAATAGGTGCACTACCACCACTGCTTACCATGCTACACCCCTGGTTTCCACTAGGCTGATAACATGCTGTCATGAACAATTGTGTGTAAATGGTAAAAGACACAGATCTCTTGACCACATTGTGATAACAGTTCAAGTGCACTCAGTTTGCTGTTTGAATCCAATGCACAAAATTAAAAAGAAAAAAAAGCATTAAAATTATGTCAGTTTTAGTTGTTTTGTTTTTGCTGTGTGATTTGAGCAACATATGTACAGTACTTGTGTCAGTACTGGTACTTAGCCTCAGCTTAGTGCCCTATCGTGCTGATTCTTGCCACTAAACGTGTGGCCAGAGAGTTTACTGGGATTTCTGAGAGAAGCCAGTACAGCACATTGTGATAGGTTTTTGCAGGATCTGACTCTTAGCTGCTTCAAAGCTAATTTATATATCCTGCCTGTGGTGAGTTCCTGGACATAACATTTTGAAATACTACCCTACAGATGCTGAATCTTGCACCTCCGTCTACTGTAAATTTACCTGTATCTCAAGAAAAAGTGTATAGGATGGGCTATATAGGAATGTTATGTCAACCAAAAAAGATTATGAAGATAGTCTTTATATGAAAAATAATTAATTTGACTAGTTCAAAAAAAAACCCAACTTTTAAATTATCATAGATAGTAAGTCATTGGTGGGTAAGGAGATCCTTTGTTTACTGGGGCTTAGTTTAATCTTATCATCACCTTTCTAGCACAGGAATATAAGATATATCATTCAAATTGTATTAATTATATCATGACATTTGGGGGGAAGGGGGAGGTTCGTGTCTACTACCCAGTTCTCATAAATCTTCACAGAGACTGAGCTGGCCATTTCCATTGTGAACAGGGACTGAGAAAGAGAATTCTCTTGTATGTGTGGGAGTTTCATCTCCATTTGTGTGTTAACACAGAACAGGTTATCTTTGTCTGAAGCATAAACAAGATAAAAACACCTTCAGCAAAGATTCTGAAAATGAGGATACTTACGTAATACATATTTAAGTTAATTCTTTAAAATACATTAAGTTAATTCTTTAAAGTACAAAGGGCAAGAAAGTAACTGTCATACAACACAATGAAAACTAATTATGATGGTTTGGAATGGAAAAAAAAATTGGCTATTGCATTTGATTGATGATTTAGAATAAAATTTGTAAAATCATGTAATAAAATGCTGTATTATATTTAAACAAACCTTTCTTTTCTCCATTAAGGCTGTTGAAATAAGCAGGATTCTATTGTCATCTTGATGCACATGACTAGTTCTCATTAAGCTTTATGTGAGCCAAATTTAAGCATGAATGCAGAATATGTCCCAAATGTTTTATTGGGTCAAAGTCCCCCAAGGAACAGAAATCCTAACACAGAAGTAGTGTGGCTTAATTAAGCTTTCAGTGAGAATTTCAGCCTGCCATTATTAAGGGAAATATGCAAAGTAACTGGAGATTTGTATTTAAAATCAGGACTGGAAATGCATGGCTCCGCAGATTCATAATAGGATAATGGCTTTTTTTAAAAAAATCATACACTAATTCATGCTGTTACTTTGTTGTGCATTAGTAAATATTTCTGTATTTTTCACAAAAATTAAGACATTTAAGGAAAAACAACTAACAAAGAGTTGACCCCCAAAGCAGCAGAGAATACTACTGGTAGTTTTGCATCCCAAAAAGCTCAATGGTTCATTTTCCCTTCACTGTTATGAAGGAAATCCTCAGTTCTGAAGAAAACTTCCTCGTTTTGAAAGGCCTCTGAATGGCTAGTCCCAGATTCTCATGTAGTATAAATTTCTATAGTGTCATTGAAATCAATGGAACTACATCAGGTAAAATCAAGTGAGTATCTATCTGGCCCATGAAGATTCAGAATCTGTACATAAATGCTTTATGTGGCTTCATATAACAGCTCAATTAGCCTGTTGGTTTCATAGGGCAGGATGATGTGTGCTTCTCTGACTGAACTTGAATGTCACTCTAGAGAAGACTTTTAAAGCATTTATAACTCAGTTATATGGTGCTACCTGGTGGATAACAATTGGAGGTAAAAACTGAACAGGACTTTTTTTTTTTTTTTTTTGTACTGTATCTGTTTCAAGGAGAATAGATGTCATTAATCTTTCAGGATTCTCAAGACACATAATTTAGGTCTTTAGGTTGCCTCAGCATGGTTATATAGCCACAGACAACTATGTGGATATTACAGTATAAATGACAAAAAAACATTTAGCTTTTTGATAAATGTCATTTGCAAAGGATTGGTAGTGAAAATTCTGAGCCAAAGAGTTGGATGAAATAGAGGGATATGTGGTGCTTTATAGTAAATGAGGATTTGGCCAATTATAGGCATCAGCGGGCCGTTTCATAGTGTTCCCCCTATTACATAAATGCAAATACAAACATATCCAGGGAGTATCTGTCAGGTTTTGTATGAGATATTACTCTCAGAAGTTTCTATCTCAATTTTCAGTTGGAGAATTCAGCATAGGTTTGAAAGAACTTTTTCTTTCGTGTTTATATTCCTTGAGGCTCTGTGCAATAATCCTTCCTGGTTTCATCCATAGAGTCTTCCAAAAAAACCAAAATAACACTGTTTAACCCTGCTGCACTAACTAGTTAATATTTCAGAATGGAAAAGACATAATTTATGGAGGAAAGAAAAACCCTACCAAAATCCAAAGCCTCAAATAGAAGTAGGAGAAATGTGCTGATATTCTACAAAATCAAAATGTTTTTAGGGAAAAGGGGTCATGAGCAGAGATAATGGCATACAAAGAGGTAAAAGATAATGTTATAAAATAATTTTTGTGTTATTATTATATTAAGAATATGAGAAAAATATTTAAAATACTTTAGATACAACTTCACTCAGTCTCCAAATACATTAGAGTATCCAAATACATCAGCAATCACAAAATATGATGATTGAAATTCTGACTACTTTGAAAGCAGTGTCAAAATTCCTACTCCAGAGGAACTAAGATTTTGTCCAATAACTCAACAAATGTGTACTGATACAATATTAAAGGCAAAATAAGACACCAGCCTGAATTTAGGTGTACAGGAGCAATTATGCTTTTCATCATATTTTCAAAGATGTGTAGGAAAAGAAAGGGTCACTGGGGTTGACTCATCTGACATCCAAGATCATTCCTTTCCAACCTCAAATATGTTAGTGTCCTGTTCCGTTCCAGTCTTGCCTCTCTGCCTTCCTACAAGCACCTTTGACACTGTCAAATTTATTTTCAAAACCCTTTTCTTCTGGCTTTCCTATAAAATGTAGTTCTAATTAAAAATAAAGCTACTCAAGCACCTCATCTCCCCAGTTTGTATCCACCAAGATAAACACACTAGCTTTTCATGTGACTGTAATCTAATTGTCCTTTTCATTTACTGCCCCTCTCTGTCCCCTGCCTGTGTTATATCCTCCTGTTGTTCTTGTACTTGCCTAGACTGTAAGCTCTTAGGGGGCAGGGAATCTGTCTTTGATTTGTTCTATGTAGCACCATGAACTATGGAGCTATATAAATAATAAAAAAAGTAGATCTTCTTAAATGATGTTTGAAGTGATAGTGATCTGATTGACTGCCAGTTTAGTAATATATTGTTTTAGCTCATTGCCTGAAATCCTAATCACTACAGCAATAGAATTATCAAAGAATAAAAATAATAAAAACAACCCAAAGCAGCTATCACACTGACTCATCTTACTGGAAATTTCCACATATGTTCGTGGTATAGGAATATGGAACATCATGTTCACATAGCTTCTATAAAGGTTTTAATACGAAATCAGCTATATTTAAAATGGAAAAAGTAGGTTAACACGTAAAAAGAAGGGTTGTGTGCAGGATGAGCTTTGTGAAAGAGAACTTTTAATTGGTTTAAGGTTGGAAAAGCTATTATTAAGCATTTTTTAAGTTCAACACCAGGCACCTTGCCTTCCTTCATTGTATCTACCCACTTAGATCAACAAGCCTCTCATTGTCAAAATCTATGCCAATCTTGTTTTATTAATTATTTTATGGACATCATTAGAAATTTTCTATGACAGATAATTCTAATTTAAACTAAAGAAATACTTCCTCTTGTTCCTATCCAACAACACTAGCTCTCTATGACTGCTGGAATGACAGAATTGTGGGAATTTCAGAAAAATGTGAACTGTAGATAAATGAAAGGAAACAATTGATGCGTCTGATCTTGAGGACAAACATATCGGCTTTCTCCTTTACCTTTTTCTTCTTCAAGGAATGCTACTCCATAATGATGAACTTTATTTTTCTGAATGTTGAAGTGTGCACTGGAAAATATACATAGATATGTCTTTCAGGAATTCTCAGAGCCAAGAGCGTGTCTTTCTGTCCTTGTCATACAATGTATGCATAGTTTTTCCAGCTACTTAGGAAATCTAGAAAGAGCTAAAAATAATGGAAAAATCTTAGAGTTCCTTCTTTGCTCTGACTGTTGGAGTTTTGCTTGGAGGAAATATTTAGTCCAACATTAAACTTACCTGAAAAATTATATGAAAACATTGAAGATTGGCAAAGGTTTGAGCTATTGCTAATGTTCCTTGGGATACATCATCCACCACAGACCAAATTCACAGCAATTTGGTTTTGAAGGTACAAGTTCAAACTTTGTGATGGATTTATGCCAAAGATCGTGTCTTACCAGTCTCCCGCAAGTAGACTGCTGGCTGTTAAGACCAGGGAGTTGAAAGCAACTTAACACAGTGATGGTAACCATGTCGTTCTCTTTATGCTAACTATCATCTGGGCCATTTTGACTCAGATCAATAAAATTTCTGATATGTACATCTGCTGATCCATTCTTTGCATTAATGGCTATGTTAAAAATGCTATTTTGTGTTAAGTAAAAATTACTTGTGGGCTTATCATAGAGGCATCTCTTACAGAATCAAAGACTCACAAAGTCACAGAATCATTGAGGTTTTGAATTTCTGAGTCCAGTGACTTCTCCAGATGGATGGGCCTTCTGGAGACTGTTAAGTCCAATGCCACTGTTTCAAAGCAGGGTCAGCTAGAGAAGATTGCCTGGGATTGCTGTCCAGTCAGGTTTGAGTATTTCCAAGGATGGAAATTCCACAACTGCTCTGTTTCCAGAGTTCAATTACACTTAATTGGAGTTAAGGATCCACTTCCAGCATATCAGTTTTTCAACTCTTAATGTGTTTGGGCCCTCTGTCATATCAAGAATCTGTACTACTAGCATTGTTTTGACAAGACCAAGTTCAATCATGCTGCACATCAGCAGTACGTACATTATGTCTTTTGCTATTTACACAAAAATTAATGTGATAGGACTACAGAGATGCTGGGACTTCAGTTTGTCTACACACCTAACCTACAGGCCCACTAGGATTTCTTTGTAAACTAGTAAAAAACCACAAACAATATCATAAATCAATTATCTATTCTTAAACTGTTGCTCTGAAAAAACACTGCAAGATACCATTGTATTTTAAATGGAAGGTACAATGAAGTGTGGTCTTTCTAACAAGCTATCCATGGATGAATACATACTAGATGAACTCCAAGGAGTCTGGGTCTAGGATATAATTGAATGACCCAATTTTCCATCTGTTTATTAGGATGTTGGGCTCTTAATGTCTTATAATTGGTATTAACATCTTTGATGCTAAAAATTGAACAGTGTGAGCTTTGCTTGAATGTCCTAAATTCTACAGACTTTGATTTTAAACAGGTTTACCTATCTTACTTGTTAGGAAAAGGATATGAGAATTAGATAATTGATCCTGAGCCCAGTGAGTTCAGCATCCCATTGGTGGCTTAGATTAATTTTTAAAATGGATGCTGTCCCTGGTCATCCATTTTTCATAGCAACTCATTATGAAGGTGAGTGAGTATGCTCTAATCATGCGACTTATCTAACACCTTGTCCAGCATAAATTAAATTAATGGGAATTTTTACATAATATTTGGACTGGTAAATTATAGGAATTGATATGTATTAGTCCACACTTACCCATGTTCCTCAAGGCTTACTCATATATGTTATGGTGGTTTTTTTTCCACGGACTATATATATAGATACACTGATCGCTACATGAAGCCTACTTTCTTGGCTTCCTAGGCAGACCCATTTTATGATTTTGCTGTCTCCTTTTAAGGTGACAAATGGCTTTGTGAAGATAAACAGGATAAGCAACTCTGTCTTCGATTATTTATTTTAAAAGACGTTAGGAGATGGATCTAAAAATTATAAATATGTCATGAAAATGTAAATATTGATTAATACATTGAGAAGTCAGTATTAAGGCATTCATTAAAAGTCAGTGTATAAAAAGGCAAATAAGATTGCCTATTCTTGAGTGAAACTTTTTTATCTTCTCATTAGCAGTCTCTAATCCTATTTCTAAACTTGTATGAGTCTCTCTTTAAACATGTTAGATAACCAGCAAGTGGCTGATAAGAGATTTCATCATTTAATTCTCTTAAATTTTCTTTTCAATAATCTAGATGATTCATAATTGCAAATTACTCCATTTTTGTCTGCTATCCTAATTACAAAATCTTTGCAGTGTGTCAGTTTCTTTAAAGACTTTCAGATAACTAAATTATGGGTAATTTTTGTTATAATTCTAAAATAATTGCTCAAAATTATGGATTTTATTTTTTTTTTACTTTTCAAAGATACAATCAGTGTCCTTTTTTCATACTGGAGACTGTTAAAACAGGTTGTGGATTAAATTTACTTATATTTTTATATCTCCATCTGTTGAAGACGCAGATTTTTTTTTTTGTGCTCCCCAATGCCTGTAAACAAAATGTTTGGTTTAACTTTCCTTGATGTAGTTTTGCTTAGTGTATATTTCCAGTAGGGATCTTCAGTGTTTGATTTCCTAACAGGCATTAATATTTACAACCTCATAATGACCTCAAAGAGTATTGCTTTCCCATTTACAGAATGGAATAAGTGACAAAATGAAAACTGAGTTGCCTAAATTTAGATAGAAGGTGCGTGTCTGCAGCCTCCTAAATCCTTACTTAATGTGGTTGGATTGTGGTTACATGACCATCTGAATGCAGCATAAATCCAGATTGCTGCCAAAAGGAGAGAGTCTTTTCTTTCTCCATTTTCTAGTCTTTTAACCACATTCCCTTCTTTGGGCCATCACACATTTTTTTTTATTATTATTTTTTTGTGGACTTATGATGAGAAGCATCTTTGCTCCTGCAGAAAACTAACTGAAAATGAAAAGGAGGGTGGGAAGATGAGTTTCCAGCCCATGAGAAGCCCTAAGTGAGCTATGTATTATCACAACCGACTGCTGTAGGCAACATTAGCAATCTAGTCTCCCCTTCCGTAAAAAAAATCTTTTCTTTCCCCCCAAGTTGAGAAGGGAATACTACAGGAGCACATTTCTACACTATAAGGAAACTGGAAAATTATGCTGAGCTGCCAGTTCTAGCACAACTTTAGTAATGGGAGGCCTGGCCCTGGCATCACAGGCTGGGATACCTGTTCGGCTTGGATGCCGAGCAGCTCTCCTATGCACAGCTGTTTCGGGAAGGGAGGGTCCTGCTGCAGGTGACTCCCCAGCACCTCTGCTAATGAGCACCAGAGTTGCTCTGCGGTGTTTTCCCTGCCTGGATGGGTATCAGGTGCGCAAGCCAGCCAAGTCCTAGTTTTCAGCTCCGTTCAGTGTGAGCACTCAGTTCTCCCTCTGACTTGTTTGCAGCTGGAGTGCTGCAAATGGAGTGAGAAGACTGCAGCAGAACATGGGAAACCCACTGTATATGCTCAGCTTTGGGACAGAAAAAGACACTGAAAGCATCACCACTTTGGAATGGTTTTGAATCAGAATTTTCCTTCTCTGGACCATCTTAAACATAATGCTGTTTTCCAAAGCAATCATCAGCTATTAGGAATTTAATTCCTATTTTGTGTACTGGAACATGGATATCTACAAGTACAGATAATAAACATTCCTGGGGAAAAGAAAAAATAGTCTCTACAGTGCCCAAAAATGTGTACTGTTAAATTGCTTGGAGGGACAGGTTTTCAGATCATGTTTTATTTTTTACTGCTGTCATTTTATCTGTCCTTTTCCCTGATATTTATTCTTCATCCTTACTTTATAACTATAAGAGAGAACTATGAACCGTACAAAGTATACTTTTATTCCATATCTGTTCTTCCTTGCTATCTTCGGATTCTGTAACAAGAATCTCTCTGGAACAGAAATGTAGCAATATTTATTTTTCTTCAATGCAAACCAGGTGCCTCTTTTGATTCATACTGTTTTTCCAGCTGTCGTTCTCCTACCTTGAAGAACACTTCTGTATGTTAATATGGATAGCCTTAATTTTTTAGAAGCTATATCTCAGTTAATGCATAACAATACTACTTTTTCCAGACACCAAGAAAAATACGTCTCATTTCTGTAAAAAAGAGACAAAATAGTGACACCTTCTGCAACAGAACCATAAAGTGAAAATCATTTTGCAATTGTCCTTATGAGAAGGTAGGACTATTACTCTGTAGTTTGGTTTCTGTGCACAGAAAAAATGAAACCAATGATAATCAGATTTAAACTCTGGTAATAAGTGGCTCTATTCCGTGATACGGAGAAATCTCCAAGAAACTGATAACCAGCCAAACCAATTCCACTTGCACTGTAGATGCGTCAGACCCTGATCAAAGTTGTGTTCACTGCACCCAAATCTACCTGACGGTATGATCAACCACGTAGTTTTCCATTACAGAAATCCTGATGTTGAATCAGCGTACACCAAAGTCTGATTTAATCCCTTATAGTCTCAAGGCTCCTGTTTCCTAAATCAAGCTTTGTGCTAAACACAGTAATCAAGATTCAAGAACATAATCCCCTTTTATTCAAACAGTTACTTAGCATCCCCACCTCCCAAAAGGATATTAGTTCTTTTTCAGCACTGCTGTAGGTATTCTGGAGTGGAAAAGAGCACCCTGTTGCCACTTTTTTTACAGAGCTCTAGATAGACCACGGACTAGACACAGTCTGCAGATAGACTTCTGCATAAACCCTGCATTTGGGAAATGAGCCAAAGGTGTCTGTTGTGGCTGCCAGGGCACGGGACATCTCTTCTACAGCAGCAGTCAGAGCCTCTGCACAACTGTGAGCTTGTAAGGGAAGGACCTGAAGGTGCATTTGGATCTTCATGTTGCTTCTTATTACTTGTCTAGTTAGGAAACATGCAGGAGGCTCACCTTAGAATGGAAACAAAGGGGAAAAAAAAGATTAATGAGATTATGCACATAACCTACAGAAATAATAAGCGGAGAAGACTGACCAGCCTTGAGTCCCCCCTCACCTGTCTGTCTTACTTTCCTCTTTCTTTTTTCTTTTTTCTCTTTTCTTTTCTTTTTTTTTTTTTTTTTTTTAAACACAGGGGAATAAGTGATCCTGGTATAATTCTGTATGGTGTACTGTTTTGTGTGTCTTGATATCTGCTTGCAAGCTGCATTGTGTCATTTGTAGCTTTTCCTCTTTAGCCTGGGCTGCTTGTGCTTCCTCTACTGTGAAGAACATTACATTCACGGAACATTTATTTGGTACCGTGAAGAGAGATTTGCGTAGCTGCTGTGCAGGGAGGGAGTTAGGAAATGAGAGTGAAAAGAAGAATCTGTGTCTAATAATTTGTCTTTGTCTTCATTTTGTTAACTCAATTCTGTGTAAGTATTGTCTGGGGAAGGTAAAAGTGAGAAAACATGCCATCAAGGGATTTCCTGCAGGAAGGGTTATTACATGATCAAAGGCCCATTAGTGAATAGAACCGGCTTGGTGCTATTTTCATACTTTCTAAAACTCTGCCCGTTTTAGTGGAGGGCAATCAAAGCACTGAACTGCATCTGGTATTTTTAGAGGAGTCTGACTCACACCTAAACATTAAAATATGTAGCCATGTATTTTTATTCAGCTCAGCAAGGCAGAAACAGATATAATGGATCCACTTTTAAGACTTTCAGCTGCTGATTACATAGTCCTCCTAATCCATGGTCCTGAGGAACTTCTCAGATGTGAACTCAGATCTCAAAGAGTAGAGGAAGCTAATGTTGAATACAGGATTGCAACGTGGGAAGTTCTGGTTTGGCTTGGATCATGGTGGATAACACAGCTCTTTGTGAGAGAATTACCACAGGAAAACATGCTGAAAGCATTTAAAACCTGACTTGAATCATTTGAACAGCACTTAAAAATCTATTCTTGACCCTCATTCCCAAAATGTAAAACAGAAAGGATCAAGAAGGCCCTTTTCTACAGGTTATCCAAAATGGAGAGCATTTCTCAAGCCAGTTATTAGCCTTCTGTCATTTTAACTGTAGACAATCCCAAGGATGAGCCTTAAGACTAGAAATCTTCTTTTATTTTTGTTTTTAGCCTTTAACAGCATAATCTGCATACTGTAATGAAGACAACATTTTGCATATTACACTCTTGGCATTTTGTAAGCATAAATCATCCACGGTTGACCTTGTCCTTGACATTTTTAGTCCTCTGAAATATTTCTGGCATATTCCTTTTAAAAAGGAAAGGTTGGCAATTGTTTCCATGATGCTTATTCTAAGACACTGTTTTCTTCTATGAAGCTTGTATGGTTCCAAAGAGACATACAAAGGCTAATGAAAATGTGCTACCAAAGCTGCAAAACAGATAAATTTTCTTGGGTAATGATGCGGCACCGTAATGCAGACAGCTGCCAACTGTAGCAAAATTTCAGTGAAGAACATATTAGTAGCATAAGGAAATGCAGCATCCAGATCTATAAGAACACAGAAGAGAAAGAAAAAGAAAAAAAAAAAGATAGATTAGTACTGTCTCTGCTAATTCACTTTTTGGTTTGTAAGCTTCCAGAATAAACACTGTATAGCAGGGTCTGTATGGCATAAACACACAGCTGACTAAATTCTGGACATTATGTTGCTCTTACCTCTTCTTCCAGGCTGGGAGAATTATCTCATTCTTATATGCAGTAGTTTATTGCTGCCTCTACAGGCCAGCTACTGTAACCAGCACACAGAAGTCCTGAGTTACTCCATTCTCTGGTTCTCTTTGCTTTTTTGCAGAATGGAAGGGTAAAATAAATAGTCATCTTTGCTCTCCTAAATGATTCTGATTTCCCTCTTGGTCTTCTGTTCATCCAAGATAGGCCAGTGACAGTCTAACCTTAATAATCCCCCTGACAAATGTAACTTAACAGAAGCTGAGTAAATATGACATAAATGAGTTATGTTCACATTTAGAGCTGGAGCAAAATGCTTATTTTATTTTCCTACTTGTATTAGTCCTAAATGTTCTTTTATGCAAATGCAAGAGAACAAATGGTTTAACTTTGCCAATCGTTTAGTCTACTTGGAATTTGCAAGCTGGGCTTTGTAAAAGAGGTGGGAGGGTCCCTGGCAAAGGGGACTCTTAGAAGTGCAGAGCTTGTGCTCCGTCTTGGGCTAAGAAACTGGTTTTACAGGGTCTGATATAAAAGATTGCAGTTATAGCACTGAATCAACCTACTGTCAGTTTAACAGGGAAAGAAGAGGGAATACGAGCTTGGTGAGTGTTTGAGATTATTAGAGCCTAAAAAATATCCTTTAGACTATGGAAACCCTGTCAACGCTCTAGTAAACCTAAATATAAACTATGCTAGTGAAGGTGTAAATTGAAAATGAAATTGGCAACAATGATTTAAAGAGCTTTGGGATTAATTATTTATGTTGTTTACAGAACTCAAACCCCTGCTAGGTCTTTTTAGAGAACAGACATGACATTTTTCCTTACTGCATCCTCCCTTCTATTTTCCTTGCCTATCATTGTCACCGGAGCCTTAGACAAGGAAGACGTGACAGAGCTTGCTGAATTCTTTTTGTCTAGCTCGATATTCCAGTGTGTATTCTAGTGTATGTGAAAGTATCATTGGAGGAATAATTAAACAGTCAGAGCAAGACACCAGTTTGCTAAAAGGTTTTATTTACCTTTGTGTGCAGCATATAAACTCAAGTGTGTTTAGACCCTAGGTATTTGCAGGAGCCATTTTCTAATTATTCCATTTACATTCAATTATGCCTTTTGTGGACTTCACTGAAACAATTACCATAACCCAGAGAACAGCCTTTTAGGTAGCTGCACAAAAAGCATGTTATTATCATTTACTGTTAACAGAGGCAAGCTGAGAAAACTGCAGCAAAAATAACAGCAACCTGGTTTAAAGGTTTCCTTGTGCGAAGGTTATTTTATGATGAAGTTCCAGAACATTGGGAAAGTAAGGGAATAAATGACACAGCTAATGGTTGAACTTAGATGTTCTGAAAAATCAGACAGACATACACACAAAATAAGCTAGACGGTGCCATGAGGCAGGCTGAAGCCTCATGAGGTTTTGTTTCCTTGATACCATGAACCAGTCAGTGACTTTACATGACATACACACCCCACTGAACCCAAGAAGCTGTGAAACTTCAGCCTGGATAATTACGGGTTTAAAGCTGCAATGTGTTAAACAGTAATTGTCTTCTAATTTCCCTTCTCTTTGAAATAAAGAAAAGGTGTGGAAATAAAAGCAGTACAGGTTGGGGCTGACCTGCTGAAGAGCAGCTCAGCTGAAAGAGACCTGGCACTCCTGGTGGACAACAGGATGACCATGAGCCAACAATGTGCCCTTGTGGCCAAGAAGGCCAATGGCATCCTGGGGTGCATCAAGAAGAGTGTGGCCAGCAGGTGGAGGGAGGTCATCCTCCCCCTCTACTCTGCCTTGGTGAGGCCACACCTGGAGTACTGTGTCCAGTTCTGGGCTCCCCGGTTCAAGAAGGACAGGGAACTGCTGGAGAGGGTGCAGCAAAGGGCTACCAAAGTGATTAGGGGACTGGAACACCTCTCTTATGGAGAATGGCTGAGGGATTTGGGTCTCTTCAGTCTGGAGAAAAAGAAGACTGAGGGGGGATCTTATCAATGCTTATAAGTACCTAAAGGGTGGGTGTCAGGAGGATGGGGCCAGGCTCTTTGCAGTGGTGCCCAGCAACAGGACAAGAGGTAACGGGCACAAACTTGAGCATAGGAAGTTCCACCTAAACATGAGGAGGAGCTTCTTTGCTTTGAGGGTGGCAGAGCACTGGCACAGGCTGCCCAGAGAGGTGGTGGCGTCTCCGTCTCTGGAGACATTCAAAACACACCTGGACGCGTTCCTGTGCAACCTGCTCTAGGTGACCCTGTTCTGGCAGGGTAGTTGGACTAGATGATCTCCAGAGGTCCTTTCCAACCCGTACCATTCTGTGATTCTGTGAAGATACATCCTCTCTGAGGTTGAATAATAAGCGCTGAAGTTTATAGACTGCTGACAATGACTACACCATAAAAGCCACCTTTTTCTGCTTGTTCTTCTGCAGCTTCTCTATACAGGGTCGCAGAGCTAACCTACTAACCACTCTAACTTTCAGTGTAATTTTCATAATATAAATGCAACAAGGTTATGTTAATATGTTAATAAAAAATATTAATATTTGAGCATTCGTTGTGTGGTAAGAAACAGTGAAAATTATTGTTATCCATAGCAAAGACTTTATCAAAAGATCTGGTTCTTGGGAGCTGCACGTTTTCTCTCTCAGGATCAAGTATTGGGTCCAATGACCAAACTTGGAGCATTATGTTTGGCTTCAGTGCCTGTAACTCTCAATGAGGCAGCAGGGAAAGGTGAACACAAAGGATATATTTTAACTCTTGCTATAACAGGAACAAGACACAGAAATAGTTCTGTCTACAGGTTAGCTAGCTGTTCTAGAAAGACAGTTCCCTCTAAGCAGTGAAATACAGCTGCTTTCAGTAAGGTCACACTAAATGACAAAAGTATTTTTATGGATAGTTTTTTCTAGAGAAAATGTTTTCTTCTGAAGCATAAAACAGAATGAAAGGTGGACGTTTAGTAGCTTTCTTCATAATAACTGTTTGTGTGGCTAATCATGCTGTCCTATACTAAAAATCACCGGCAGATGGTATAGACCCTCCTACTTCGTTCCAGTTGGTGGTCACACAGCCTGTTCCCCCACAGAGCATGTCCCTCCCAAAGCCACTGGGTTTCTGAGGTGCCAGCTAGCCAGAGAAGGGCTCTGTTTCCACAATAACTCCATCTCTGTTTTCTGGCACAAGAATAACTAAGGTAATCCTGTTTTGTAGCAATACTGCCTGGGGCTATATGAACTCTGTGAGCTTTCTGGTGACAGAGGTGGGAGAATCCCCAACTGTGGTCAGTCTGTGACCACGATTCTCATCTGTGACATCTCTCCAGTTAGAAGAGAAGCAGCAGTGAGGTCTAGCAGGAGACGAGGAAAAGAAAGGTCTATTTGCAAAAGTCTTGCTTTACCTACGGTCAGAACTACCTTGGTTTTTCATAGAAGGTTACAGAACGCCTTAAAATAACTGCAAGTACTGTCTTGCAGATGAAGAGGAAGAAATTACTGTTTCTATTTTATGTATAAAAAAGCTTTGAGATGTTCTGAAAAATCTCTGAAGCACAAAATGAAACAAAAGTCTAAACCTTAGTATTGGAATTTAACCTGTAATACATTTTAGGAGGTTCTATACATTTTTTCAGCAAGAAAAACTCACATTCCAGGCAATGTAACATGCTAATTTGTGTTAATGCTGGAACAAAGAGCTGGTCATGTTTAGAAACTTTATATATAGTTTTGATACAACCAAAATTATCTGTTACCTGTATGAGAGTTTTTCCCTGCATATGTAACAGGATTGAAGGTCTACAGACACCAGAAACATTGACTGAATACAATCTTTCTAATTTTACATTAAATATATATATAAGTACTTTACTCTTACCCATGAGAAAAGAGAGAATCAAACAAAAAAAGGCAACAAATAAAGTATAATGAGAGACAATATTGAAATATTCTGAAATATAAGCTGCGACTTACTAAGTTGAAGAAATAAATTAATTAGGAATTCTGTAAATATGAGTAGACTACTGCTACACCGTATAAGGAGAAAAGCTAACTATGAAGACTCTAATGCAATCTCTTTTAGTTTATAGCTAGGACTGAAGTGAGACCTAAGGACACTGAATTTCAGCAGAACAAATTTTGGAAGTATGCAGGAAATGATGGGTGAAATTGAATTATTTTGAGTAATGGAGAGAAATTTAGAGTTTTTAGAGATAAATTTCTTAGGCACAGAGATTATGCATGCCACCTAGCAATAAATATAGTGAGTGGTGGGTATTATTCTGTTCTTTCCTTTCTTTTTTTATAGCCGATGTGGATGAACAGGGAAATGAAAAAATGACCAACAGTAAGAAAGGTGCATACAATATGTTAAAGAAAGTACAGGAATCCATTCAAACACTGGCAAATTGTTTCGGAAAATGGTAGTAGATAGGGAGACATTGAACCAAACTTGAGAGTTTTGAATATTCAATTTGCCTTAGATATATAGAATTCCCATTATTTTACCTGAATATGAACACCCTAGTGAATAATTGCTATTATGTTGCAAAAAACATTGCAGTAGCCTGTGTTACCATTCTGAGGGTTTCGAAGTATTCAAATCATAAGGATTTCGCTCAGCTGGTAAAGAGCTGATTTCACTGCTTTCAAGACTGTTTGTAAAGCAGTATTATTATACCCTTTGGCTATGTTCATACTAGTTAATTAAGCAGGTGATTTCTGGGCATACTAGAATACAAAGCTGCCTGTCTCCTAGCAGTGTTTCAGGTGGGCTTTTAATACTCTTCCCCCATAAATCCTGGTGTTGGTTCCGCATTGAGGAGAGGTCCTGGCATGAGGTGGTTTGGATGGGCTATCTTGCTTTAATGCGAAAGAGCTTTCTGTGACGGAGGGCCTTATTGCCAGACACCTGTCTCATCACATGTTTAATTTACAAGTATACAAAGAGCCTTGGAGACTAATTGGATTAAAGTTATAGGCAGTTTTGTATTATACAATACTACTCACTGTGGTGTGGGCATGTAAGTTGGTGTTTTTAGCCTTCTAAATCTTGAAACACTAACAGGCTTAGAGTAAAATCTGCAAAACTGTGGATACTCCTAACTCACATCCATTGCAGCCTGTTCTTTTAGTCATGGTCTTAGCACGTATATTCTTACACAGAAAAAAACCCCACAGACTGCATAGTCAGCTCCCTTCCGTGCTTTTCCCTTATTCAAAGAAGAAATGCAGAGTATGGAAGGCTTAAGTTCATATGCCACTTCTCACTGAGGATTTGAGTTGTCCTGGAAAACTATATCCATGAGGTTATAGGTAGTTTGGGGGTGGGGTTCTTTCAGACTAATGTGTTGACATTTTTCAGTTTAAGCACCATAAGAATAATAACTAGAACCATATTGAATGCCCTGCTTACCAAGACCCACTGCAGAATGCTACCTGTCTGATGAAGCAGGATGAATTAGTTAGTTAGTATTAGTGTTAGTATTGGTATTGATGTTGATACTGATATTGTATTAGTAACATTTTACTGTGAAGTATTGCTTTCTAAGAATTCTTGCTGTGCTTAATAATATATTTTTCAGCCTGGAGAAGACAAGGCTCTGGGGAGACCTTATAGCAGCCTGCCAGTACCTAAAAGTGGCCTACAGGAGAGATGGGGAGGGACTCTTTCTCAGGTAGTATAGTGATAGGACTAGGGGTAACAGTTTTAAATTGAAAGAAGATGGATTTAAATTAGATATTAGGAAGAAATTTTTTACTGTGAAGGTGGTGAGACACTGTAACAGTTTGCCAAGAGATGTGGTTGCCCCATTCCTGGAAGAGTTCAAGATCAGGCTGGATGGTGCTTTAAGCAACCTGGTCTAGTGGGAGGTGCCCCTGCCCATGGCAGGGGGGTTGGAACTAGATGATCTTTAAGGTTCCTTCCAGCCCAAATCATTCTATGATTCTATAGTCTACATTACTTCTCTAGATTATATGTCAAAACTCATAATGAGCTAAGCATGCTTACAATGACTGTATTTCAATGCAGTCACAATGGTATTTATTTGCAATTCTTGTAAAATTTGCCTTTCTTGTACACACTTTACTTTCTTGTAAAATTTTACAATTTCTGCATAAGTCTACAGTGTATTTTCTATAAGTGTAAGTGTCTTAATAATTGTGAAATAAATATACATACAAGATCTGTTCACTGGGCTTTCTTACAGACTTTAACTATGGAAGAGATGGAAAAATTTTAAGAAAGTATAATTTCAGAATCATCAGATATTAAATAGGATATGATTCTAGCAGTTTTTGAGTACCTATGGCTGGATATATATGCAATAATCTTTTCAGAGGACATCATCATTAAAAATATAAATTCAAAGCTTTTTTAAAATAAATATTTAGGAGCTCTGAAATTCAATGACTAATGAGGTGTTTGCATAAAATCACTAGGAGTAAAAGATGCAGAAGGTCCTCTTAGTTCAATTCTTAGTTCACATTCTAATCCAGATGTGAATCAAGTAGACTCAGAGACTCCACAAAGAATGGAGAATTTTATTGTATTTCAATGCAAAAAATTATCAAGTTTGTTCATTTACAAATATTTTTTTTCTGAATCTTCAGCATGCCTAAACCTCTTTGAGGTCAAAGAAAAGCACCCTTCCTGGTTTGTATACACCATTTTCATCAAAAGCTCCCACTTAATGCCAATCAAACTTAGTATGCACTCATTTTTGCAACTCTGATCTTTCTGGCAGTTAATGCCTTTTAGTTCCACCTACAACAAAGTAATTTAAGTTCATTTCTGACTGTTACCTCAACATTGCAGAAACAAAAAACTTCTAAAAGAGCTGTAAAGCCACCAAGAATATTTAGTCCCTATTTCTGTAAGGTTTATGTAAGTATAAACGAAAGAACTGAGACAAGTGTAAAGAATGTTAAGCTCAAATGTTTCAGAATATAAACAGCCACAGAAGTAGAACTCAGTTAAACTTTTTTCTCCTTTTAAGGCAAAATATTCTGCAAATAATTTTTATCAGCACTAATATTATTTCTGAAGGGAAACAAAGTGGATAAGATATTAGAGAAGATTCAACTTTGCTTTTTTCAATCTAAAGGCTTTTAATTTTCATTGGAAGAGAAAAAAAAAAACATCAAACAACACAAAACAGTGTACTAAGGGTGGAAACTCATAATACAACTGTAACAAATCCAAACATGGAAACATGTTGAAAGTGTTCCATAACTACTGAAGATCAGAAGTTGTTAATTATGAGTTAGAAGACTGGGGATTGGGAAGACTGTTTCTGTAGTCTTCTTGAGAAGGTTGCTCATCCATATAACTCCAGAAGTTCAAACATGCACTTTCTCTGAATGTCCTGTGACACTGAAAACGGAAAACTTTTGAGAAAGTGGAGAAAAAGCAAAGTAGAATCTTTTCTTATGCAAACAAATTAAATAACATAGAAGACAGATTCCAGCTGAAATATTCCAATGAGTTTCTAATCAAACATAAGAAAAAAAAAAGAATTCAGAAGGAATTGTAAGTGCCTATGTCACTTAGATTGACTACATCACATCAGAAAAATTCTGTGGAACTTGGGGACTGAAGAGAGACCCTCTGAAGTAAATGAAAGCTTTGATTTTGGTCCTAAATATGCTTTGGTTTCTAAATGCAGAGTCTCAAACAGATACATGTAAAAATGAGCCTCATCACAGAAATGTCAAAGAGGAAGATTTCAGCTTTGGTGATAAAGAACTTGAACGATTATTCTATAAACACATATGTACGAGTTTAATTCTATGCACACTACTAGGTCTATATTTAACGTTAAATATGTCAATAAACATTTGAAGATACAAAGTTATATTTGTACTCTCTAGATAGGAGTTTGTAAGCATTAATAGATGAAGATTGTATCAGGGGAAGTAAATCAATAGCATCAAAATAGTAGCATCACATACAAGAAATAGTTTCAGAAATAGCTATTCCTTTCTCAGCTTAATCTAAACTGTATTGAGGGCAGCAAGAAGCAAACTTTGGGACAGAATTTTATACATCCCTAACACTGTGTGAAAGGATGAATGTACAGTAATGATAAAGTATGTAATATTTATGCCATATCCACAGGAGCTCTCATGTTATAAAGTATGTAAAAGTGTAGTCACAATCCTACACGTATTTGTGGAACTGGTTGTCACTGAAAAGATAAGAGGATTGTGTATTTCAAAATTAGCAGATATTGCCTTTACAGAGAGATCATCAGAAGCACATGGGCTTTCAGCTACCCTTTTGCCCCAAAGAATCTTTTATTGTTGTTGTGGGTTTTTTTAGCCTAAGCCACGCACATGTGCACACATACACACACGTCCCTATATAAGCAACTGGGTGATATACTGCCTAAATTACAAAGCCTCATTCTCTCACTGTTGTTATTGTAGCCATAAGAACTTGCAATATTACTCAAATTACCTGATGAAAAAGTAGAAAAAGGTCAACATATGTGTACAGTTTAGGACTTTTCACACTTTATATACGGAGTTCCATAAGTATTTGGTGGTGAAAGCATATAGGTGGCAAAGTACTTAGTACTAGCTAACTTGTTTTTATTCACCTTAGAGAAAAACACAGATGCACAAAATTTATTCCCAATATTGCTCTTATGTGTAAGAAACTGTATTACTCAACAGAAGATACCATTTATTTATTAGTAGTTGATTTTTAGCAATATACCACATTAAAAAAATAATTTAAAAAGCATTTTTGTGTAAAAATTAAATAGTAGAGGACAGTGTTACTTGTTTGAATTAGGACATGACATATAAAATCAAAGACATAAATTATTGGCATAAAAAGAATGGGTCAGATTCTGCTAGACATAGGATTCGCTACACACCTCACTAAGGTTAATGAGAGTACTCATCAGTTTGAAAGACAAATGGATGGAATTGTTACATTAATTGGGTCAGTGTATCTAGTGTTTTTACCATTTCATTAAATTTACTGAAAAAACTCAAAAAACTTAAAGAATAAAGATTTATAAAGGAAGTGACAAGCTGGCATTATATTGTTAAAGGCCAAATAATCTTTGAATCAAATTTCCCTCCATATAGAAAGTTTAATAATAGCTTTTTCTTCTTTTTAATAAATGTATATGTAGACTCTGAAGTCATACTGAATTAAATAATATTTTGAAAATAATAAATTATGAGATACTGGATCACTCTGAAAATGCACTGTAATACATATGCTGTGTAGTTATAATGACAAACGACTAATGGAGGAGACCAGTGCAGTGACTTTGAAAGGAATACTTTGGTTTTGTTCCAGTTACCCATATAAACAAACAACCAGAGAAAGTGATTGAAATTATATATATATAATATATATACATAAAATTATATATAATTCTGTCTGATATTAATGAGCCTGTAAAATATACACAAAATATACAATATATATTTTTATATATATATTTTATATATATATAAAATTATATATAATTCTGGCTGATATTGATGAGCCTGTAAAATATACACTAGTGGTAAATCAGAAGCAAGCAGTGAGACTTTGAAACTGTAAATTTTTATTTCTGTACCTAGCATTATCCAGATGACCATGACTCAAGGTTTAGACCAAAGGTTTCCAAAATATTTCCTCCTTGAAAAACATTTAGCCACCTTAGAATGGGGCCTACATCATAGGTACATCACAGCTTACATCACTAGGCTTCTATGGCCAGACAGTCAAGTGTGCCCTCTTTTATTTGATTTTTTATTTTGCTACATCTCCAAAAAAGAAGGAAAACAGATTTCTTATGATAAGAAAGTATAAATTCCTATTTTCTCCTTAAATAAGTACAAAAAGCCAGCCTACATATTTAAAGACATACTTTGTGAAGATCCACATGAGAATCCTTATTCAAAAACCTCCTTAATGACTAAAGCTTTTTGTTTTTTATAAATCATGCATAAATGCAAAAGAAGTCAACCTGACTTCTTCAGTAAGCATTCAAGTTCTTTAATGAATGAACTTAAATATGTGATCAAAATTAAACAGTGTTTTGTTGAAGACAAGCCTCTCCACTGGAAATGGAGAATATCTTCAGAATTCACTGAATGTTGTGAAGCAGGAAGTTTTTGAAGGAATTGACAAAAAGAAAATAGAATTCCTTGAACATTTTCCTACATCAAATGATATTGTATGATTGGGTGGTATTTTTCTCTCTTTTCTTATTGTCCATTTCCACTTGTCTTTCCTGTCACTAACAATATCAAACATATTAACACCTCTATTTTTATATGTTCAGTTGAGGTAATAACATAAACATAATTTGCCATTCATCATCCACGTCTTGTTATAGAACAAAATAAGTCTTTTTGAAACTACTACAAAATAAAATCTGCCACTCTGTGCTTGCTAATATTCTAAAGCCAAGTATGTTTTGAATAGCCAGAATAAATTCTAGTGTCAAACACAAGGTGATTATTTGTGTTGAAAATGTTAACTCAGAAGTTTGTAATACTGAAAACATTTTAGGTGTGACTTTCTATAGAGTAGCTCTGTCATGGACAAAAAAATACACATGGAAATACATCTTTTGGAATATAACAGAAGTTTTCAAAATTAAGGTTGAATGAAGGTTCAAAATGTGAACTCTATGCACAATATGCCTTCAAGTTTGAATAGACACGTCTCTTTTAACTAGAAGCACTATAGTGTCTGTGCTCTAGGGACAGCTGTAGCAGCAAGAACATGAAGAACATCTGATCCAACCAAACCAACAGTCACTCTAAAGTTCTTTCAAAGTATTAGTTTTCCTACATTTTGGTGAGATGTTACCGTCATTTTAATTAGTTTATTTTAAGAACTCTCATATTTTGTATGTGTGTGCTGCATTATGCAGATTTCTTGCAACATGACAATATGATCAAAAGAAATAGTTAGACTGAGCTCAAAAATTCTGTTTCTATGTAAGAGAGCATTCCTGAGTTATTTCCCTTGGCTTTTGTAGAACTTGACCTTTTCCTTAGGACTGCAAAGAAATATGGATCACGCCTGGAGTACTGTCTTCCTTACTGTGATGACAAACCTGCCCATTGTATCTGCTGTTGCTCATGGTTTTCTTAATTTTTAGCTGGCTAAAGTCTGACCAGTTTTATCCGTAGTTTGTCACAGTGATTGAAAACAGATTCAAAAATGGCTCATTTCTTTTTACTGATAGTGCTCAGAATCTAACTGTCAACATGAACCATCAAAATTCTCACAGGGTCACAGAATCACAGGATCACAGAATGGCAGGGGTTGGAAGGGACCTTCAGAGATCATCTAATCCAATCCCCCTGCTAAAGCACATTCACCTAAAGCAGGTTGCATAGGATCGCACACAGGTGGATTTTTAATATCTCCAGAGACGGAGACTCCACAACTTCTCTGGGCAGCCTGTTCCAGCAGTCCCTTCTAAAGCCTTAACCCATGGGTTTCCTCAAGTTGGTCTTTGAAGAGGACAACGTTAGCTCTCCTTAAATCCAGGGTTATATTCCTACTTAATCCCCTGCTTCTTCTACGAAGGATTCTGAACTCCACCATCTCAAGGTCACTGCAGCCAAGGCTGTCCCCAACCTTCACATCCGCAACCAGTCCTTTTTTTTGTTAGTACAAGGTCCACCAGTGCACCTCTCTTCATTGGCTTGTCCACCATGAGTCAAAAAGTTATCATCAGTTCTCTGCAGAAACCTCCTGGACTGTGTGTGCCTGACTGTGTTGCCTTTCCAGCAAATATCAGGTTGGTTGAAGTCCCTCATGAGAACGAGGGCCTGTGATCGTGAGGCTACTTTCAGCTGTCTGTAGAAGGCCTCATTGACTTTCTCTTCCTGATCCAGTGGTATGTAGAAAACACCCGCAACAGTGTCACCCATATTAGCCTGCCCCTTAATTCTTACCCATAAGCTCTTGACTCATTCTTCATCCACCTCTAGGCAGAGCTTGATACATTCTAGTTGCTCTCTCGCATAGAGATCAACTCAACCACCTCACCCACTGGCCTGTCTTTCCTAAAAAGTACGAAGCCCTCCATGATAGTATTCCAGTCATGCAAGCCATCCAACCATGTCTTTATATTTGCAATGAGATCATGGCCCTGCAACTGCACACAGATCTCTAGTTCTTCCTGCTTATTCCCTATGCTGTGTGCGTTGGTGTACAGTAATTTCAGAGACTTAATTGAGCACGTAGGTTTCCCTGGAGGGGTGCAAGAAGATCCATCATAGCCATACAGACCCTTGAGGTGGCTGGCCTTCTGGATCTCATCTTGGAAGTCAGCTAAGGAATATTTGACACTGCTCTGGTTGGCCTGGCTTATTCCCCAGTTAGATGCGATGGCATGAGCATTGCCATTTTCTACCCCACCCCCTGAGTCCTTCAGTTTAAAGCCCACCTCACTAAGTTGGCCAGCCTTCTGCCAAAGATTCCCTTGCCTCTTCTAGACAGGCGGATTTCATCCCTCCCTAACAGTTTGTAGTCAGCAAAGGATGTCCCATTGTCATAAAAGCCAAAACCCTCACGATGGCACCATCCATATAGCCATAAGTTGATATGCATTATCTGTCCATCTCTGGCTGCCCCCTTTCCTCTGTCTGGTAAAAATGAGGAAAACATATCTTGGGCACCAATATTTTTCACTTGCACCCCCAGGGTTTTATAGTCTTCCTTAATTCTGCACAGGTGGTGTCATTCACAATTCACAATTGTGGTGTCATTCATGCCCACATGAAAAAGCAACAGTCTGTGCTCTTGCCAAGTTATGCACCCTCTCGGCCGTGTCTTGGATCTTAGGTCCTGGAAGGCAACATACCTCTTGTGACTCCCTGTCACGTTGGCAGATGGGTACCTCAGTGCCCTTTAATGGAGAGTTACCGAGTACTAGCACTCATCATTTCTTTTTATGGTATCTGCTTTGTGCTGCTGGTGCAGTTCCCCCTTGCAGATCTTGGTCATGGGGGTCTGCTGCTATTAAAGCCTCATATGTGTTTACAGTTGTGATCCTGGAGGGTGAAGACTGAAGCAGAGTCCTGCTTTTGCGGGTCATCAGGGTCCAAGGTTCCTCATTCTCAGTGGTGTCTGCTTCAGGAGCATGGTAATGAAACCACCTATCTCCATCTGGGCTCTCTAACACTGTACAGCCTTTTAACTCTTTCCTGCAACTCAGTTACTTGACGTGGCAGATCATCAAGCTGTGCACCCCTTATGCAGGTTTTCATGAGGAGAAGGGTCTGGGCACTCACTGCAACCTACCACCTGTACTGAAATCTCCTTCCTTACCAGTATGGTCTAAGTGGATGCTTCAGACATCCCAGGGGATTTCTCTGCAGGAGCACTGGTTTTAGCTTTGAGGCGTTGTACTTTTCTTTAACTTTAACATGCTTGTGGTGACTAGCATTTCCCAAATATGACATGGAAGTTACATTTCCAATTTCTATTTATTTTTGAAAAAATCAATTTATTTTGTCAGGCTTGTGACTTCAAGGGTTATGTCCACAATTTGGAATATGAGTTTCACTGTACTGAAAGAAATAGATAAGGTGACTGTATGATTGTATCACTGACAGTGACTCAATAGTACACCAGTAAAACAGCATCTGTTCTCCAGATACTTAACGGCAAGTAGGGTTCCATAAAATCATAGAATCATTTAGGTTGGAAAAGACCCTTGGGATCATCGAGCCCAGCCATCAACTCCACTCTACAAAGTTCTCCCTTACACCATATCCCTTAAACCACATCTAAACGAGTCTTAAACACATTCAGGGATGGTGACTCCACCACCTCCCTGGGCAGCCTATTCCAGCGTCTAACCACTCTTTCTGTGAAGAATTTTTTCCTAATGTCCAGCCTAAACGTACCCTGCTGCAGCTTGAACCCATTCCCTCTTGTTTTATTGCTAATTACCTGTGAGAAGAGACCAGGACCAACCTCTCTACAACGTCCTTTCAAGTAGTTGTAGAGAGGGATGAGGTCTCCCCTCAGCCTCCTCTTCCTCAAACTAAACAGTCCCAGCTCCTTCAATCGCTCCTCGTAAGATTTATAATCATAATGTAAATGATTATACATGTATAAATGTAATGCTCCATCATAATGTAAAGCTAGATTTAGGAAGAGGAAGGCGAATGTGAAAGGATGATTCAGCGTGCATAAAAAGAGGGAGCAAATAGTGTAAGGTGAAGCAAAGAGAACAGAGTTCAAGGTATGGAAAGAGGTGGAAGGACAATGCAGAAAACAGAGCAGAGTTTAGAGGTATGGAACAAGTAAGTCTAACACGCCGGAAGCCACTATGTCCTTGCACCAAAGAAGATTCCATTTTCCAACTTGGCTAGAAATTCTGTTATGTTTAAGTGGCTGTTGTATGCCTTTGTAACTTTGTGATTAACTTCACCAATCACAGTACAACCGATTGCCTTTAACCATTTCTACAGAAGATGTAGCTTGTCTATAGGCTGCATGGAATATTATTTATAATATATAATACTGGCATTCAGTGACCTTGCTTAAGAGTATGATCCAATTGTGCTACATACTCTGCAATAGTAGAACTAAACCCAGGTTTTTGGAGTTCCCTCTCTGGCTAAAGAGGAGACATACAAAGCACAAGGGACAATAAAACTACAGAATGTGTTATGAAGTGAGTTTTGAATATAAGAATATGTTTTAAATTTCTACTCTGAATGATAATGATTCATTAGCCACAATTTTTTTTTTAACTTTCATAGCCAAATGTCAGCTGTTATGGCCTGACACAGACTACATCTTCTAGTGCAGAAACACATCTAAGAACATATCTCCATCTCTATTGAGAAATATCTTTAAGCACATGGAATGTACTTCATCAGGTAGCAATACCAAGCAGAATAGAGCCCCAGATAAGCTGTGGAGAGTTGCTCGTAATTTATTTCTAGAACTGACCCACTTTTAATAAAAAAAAATATAAATATTTTTTTGGCAAATAATCACAGTTCTCCTCAGCAAATGGCTGAAGGGCAGGACCCTACTACTTAACAACCATTGGACAACAAATACAGAATATGTTTCTATATTTCTGAGCAACATTTTCGTCCACTTGCAGGATACACAAGGCAATGAAGACAGTGAGGAATGAAAATAAAAGCTGGATGAACTCTTCTTGATTCCAGTGGGCTCTTGTCTCTTGTCAGACTGAAAAGTAAAACTTAAAACCAAGTTCTTTTCAGATGTGAGATGGGGAGAGAACATCCACCTGAACGGAATAAATCTGAGGATTAAGACTTGCTGGAATTTTTGTTTCTCTGTTGCATCAATTCTCCTTGTAATAGTAAGAATGCTGTAAGTTGCATTATTATCAAAGACACATACATGAAATGTGTGTGTATAAAGTACATCTATAATATATAAAATTATCTTACTTCCTTCTAATATCACCAAAATCTGTTCACCTACTTAAACACACAAATAAATAGATAAATGTAAGAGGTGGAATATCAGGACAGTGCTTACCAATCTTACTGTTCACACAGAATTTTCAGAAATATTTTTGCTTTTGGGAAGAGAAACAAGCCATTGTGAGTATTTCTGGAAATTTTGCTCTCTGTTCTTTTCCTTTTTATCCTGATGATCTTGGCTAACAACGCAATACTCCATGAAATATCTGTGATGGGCTTTCAAATTTGTTTTAGTCAGAAATCATAGTTTAAAGTTCTCTGTAGTAAGCTACGGTTTCACTCTTGTAATAAACTCAATGTTTGAAAACCCAACATAAAGATTATGCAAGTTATTATTTTATAATTATTTCCAACTATTTTGCTTAGTAATTATTTCTGTTTAACTTTTCTAGTTTCAGTTAACAGTGACTTTGGTTGCTTTTAAATGAAAATATATTTTTAGCTGCTATCTGAGCCCTCTCAAAGGAGATTTTCAATTCCTTATGCAAATAATGACACACTGGATCAAAAATTTACCTCTAGGTCATCTTTATTATTTGTTTGTATTTCAGAAGTAGCTTGAGTCCCTATTGAACTGATACATTTCCAACTAGGAAAGCTTCATCAATTTTCATCATAGTTTCCATGCTGTGGCTCAGTCAGTTTCCTTTACAGGAAATGCTTTCATAAATCCCTTTCCATGACTCATTCCATTTGTAAGGGATTTCTTAATGTCAATTTCTTGTATATGCATAGGTTGATGTGGATAACTAACAGTGAAGATGCATTTTGGGAGATGAGTAAGAGGTTTTGTGATTTTTTTTTTTGAACTATAGTTGTGTTGGCTTTATCTCTGAAGGAATTCTTACGCTCTCTCTCAGTTCTTTCAGATGGTAGCAACTAGGAGTGGATATTTTAGCATGAATCATCCGCTTTGTTCCCAGCTAATTTTATACATATATTTTACACAGAAAAAGCCAAACATCTGTAGCAGCAATGCATAGGTAAGAGAGTAGTATGTGAAAGACCATGTATTCATTTGCAATACCTGGAGAACTACTATGTGCATCAACAAGTATCTTATAAAGTTTTCTATTACTGATTGTATATTTTATAACTTGGTAGAGCTTCAACAGACTGCTTAGTCCAGTTTTATGACTAAGCCTCTCTGAAACTGTTATTTTAGTTATATTATCTTTGAGAATATTTTCTTTGGGAAGAGTCTGTGATAAGGCAAAATAAAAAGACTTTTTTTTTGGTAACAGCTGCCATGAGCGCCATGCAGTCTGTCAGCAAAGAACGTGAAACTTAACTGCTCAAAACAGACAAATATTTCTAGCTGGACTTAGTTACAGCTCATACTGTTTTTATTTAACATTGGAATGCCTCTGACTGGAGTCAGGAATTAATTGTGTTATATCGAATATACAGAAGATGTTTTTAAGGGATTTCAATTACTTTTCTGAAGTAGTGTAGACGTATAATGAGAGAGATGTTATTGTTTTAAAACTGGTGTGGTACAGAAGATACATTTATTCTTTTCCATTCTTGGTTTTTACATTTTGCGCTATTGTGGGAAATGCTCCTTATATATAAACCAAAGAACAATTTTGGAAGTGGTGGAATCTGTCAAATAGAGGAAACAGCCTCTAAAGCCTGCTGAAAAAGTACTGCCTTGTCCTTGTTTCTTTCTTCCTTTTTTCATGAAAAATGGCTAAAAGCTGTGAATGTATTTTGATTTTGATTCAGGTGAAACCAAGTAAAAGCTATATTGTAGAAGTAACTTATTGCTGAGATTGCACTTCAATCTTCAAGCCTCTAACAGGCGTGCTAATAATTTATTAAACCACTTATAAGCAATTTTATTTTCCAGTTGGGAAGGTGGGCAAACAGCTGTCTCTGCAGCTGATGTTATTGCTTCTTCTAGGCTAGAGAGGCTTTTATCCAAGATGGCTGGCTCAGTCACCTTTTCAGTTGAGTGCATCTTTTCCATAATCCTCAGACTTTCTGCCAGCTCACATGCTTCATCATTTAAGTGTTCCCCAAATACAGCTTCCCCCTCCCCCCAGCCATTATTAGTTTTGTTCTGTGATGAATGGCATTTGGGTTATGTCTGTACACTAGTTTTATTGCTTGTTTTCTGGTATAATGAAGACTTTGTAAAAAATCATAGAATCACAGAATTATAGAATAACACTGGCTAGAAGGAACCATAAAAGGTCATCTGGTCCAACTTTTAAAAAAACCCTAAAAACCTCAGTTTAACCTCTGACTGTTGTTACATTACAATAAGGCTTCCATGAAGGCTGGACAGTAACTATGCAGTAGGGAAAATTATACTCATTGAGTACTTTCACCTTTACAGATAAATGCAAATATTGTGCCATTCAAAAAAATTTACAATATTAAAATTACATAAATGCATGAAATGAAAACAGAGGCAACAAAAGACAGTGTAAATGCACAATGAATTCTATTGGGTTTCTTCAATTTTTTAAAAGATGCTTAAACATTTAATATGAAATAATAATATCTGTAGACACATTGTTTTTTGCTTTTGATATTATGAATTCAGGAATCCCTGATGGAGTCCACTTTAGTGTCATTGATGCTTTTACATGCATACTCAGTGTGGGAAGTACTTTTTCTTGCTGGGGCAAGACTGGAGAACAGACAGAATTGTTCTTATACAGTACAAGAGTCTTCAGGATTCAAGAGTCTGAGCACATATTTTGAAGTAACATTTTTTAAAAAATAAGCTTAATTCATAACAATGTTTTTCTTCTTAAAATTATCCTTGCCATACTATGTGAAAGAAAACAAAATTAAAAAAAGAAAACTTACTCAGATTATTTTGATGGAAGCATTTCACACAGGGATAAGTAAGCATAGTCACAGGTTTGGATTTTCAATGCCAAATATATTTCTAACATAGGTTCTTCAGATCCTTCATGGATTAGACATTTGAGTTACTGCATAGCCACTTTGCTGATTCTGTCTGTCTTAAATTATAGTGTTGGAAAGCTAATATATAATACAAGTTACAACTCCAGGGAAAATCTTAATACCTGACATGTTCTAGTATTACTGAAAGTAAATTTGGTGCTGAAAAATAAGATTCCCTATTCTTTGCCTTAGGCTTAGTCTACATCATGAAGATAGTGCACCAAGAAATTTTTTTGGATATTGCAAAACATAATTGTTTCAGTTCCATTTTTGCTCCCCTGATCCTTAAAGCAAAAAGCTGGTGGGCACAATAATCTGTTTTTGTAGCTGGATAACCTTCATTTCTATCAAAAGAGGCCTTTGGGCTTTTTAACAAAAATATTGCTAACTCCCACAAATGACTGACCCATTAACTTTAATACCAAAGTTGTTACCCTAAACTTACATTCAAGAACTAGAGCCCTAATTGTGAGAACTATGACAGTTTCATTTTGTACTGTCAGTTAACACTTTCTCTATACACTATAATAACAGCAAATTCCAGTTCCCAAGCTTTTATTAAAGAGCTTTAAGGCAATTTTCTGCAACAGGTTCTCAATAATCTCATGACATGGCCCTTCAGGAACTGAAAGCAATGAAAATGTTGTCAAGATGGAAAACTTGTAGATTAACTAACAAAGCTTCTCTTCCCAGCACCACCAGCAGCGATGCTGAGACCTCATATATTACAAACATATACCAAAAGTGAGATCAGACTTGCAGAGGTCAGAGATTTATAAATTTCCTTAAGTCATTATGTTACTAAGGTTAATACAGATAGATAATCTAGAAGTACTCTAGACTCTGGGAATGTACAGGTATAGCTATGAAAAAGTCATTTACCCGCAATCTTATACTGCCTCAATGAGCTAAGAATAGAAAGTACTTCTGATGGTTGTGTAACAACATTGAGTAAATGATGATTTAAATGGTTGTTACTGCATGTTCCCATAATTACATTGAAAAGATGGCTGTATTTGAACACTGTATTCTGGAAAAAATATTTTTAATTATTTTAAATAGAAATGTTTGATACTTTAGAAATCAAACTTTTCGAATCATAGAATCATAGAATCATTTAGGTTGGATAAGACCCTTAAGAACATCTATTCAGATCCCTCTGTAGAGCTGTCCTGCCCTCAAGCAGATCAAAAATCCTGCCCATCTTGGTCTCCTCTGCAAACTTATTCAGGGTGCACTCAATCCCCTCATCCAGATCGTTGATGAAGATATTAAAGAGAACTGGGTCCAATACTGAGCCTCTGGGGAACATCACTTGTGACCGGCCACCAACTGGATTTAACTCCATTCTCCACAACTCTTTGGGCCCAACCTTCCAGACAGACTTTTTACTCAGCAAAAAGTACCCCCATCCAAGCCATGAGCAGCCAGTTTCTTCAGGAGAATGCTGTAGGAAATGCTGCTAAAGGCTTTACTAAAGTCCAGGTAAACAACATCCACAGTCTTTCCCTCATCCACTAAGCGGGTCACCTTGTCATAGAAGGAGATTATGTTAGTCAAGCAGGACCTGCCTCTAACGAATCCACGCTGACCAGGCCAGATCACCTGGTTGTCCTGTGTGTGCCAAGTGGTGGCACTCAAGATGATCTGCTCCATAACCTTCCCCGGCATCAAGGTCACACTGACAGGCCTGTAGTTTCCCCAGATCCTCCTGCTAGTTCTTCTTGTCGATGGGCTAGATGCCAGCCAACTGGGACCTCCCAGGTAATCCATGACTGCTGATAAATGATGGGAAGTGGGTTGGTGCGCACTTCTGCCAGCTCCCTCAGTACCCCTGGGTGGATCCCATCCAGCCCCATAGACTTATGTGTGTCTACATGGTGTAGCAGGTGGCTAACCATTTCCCCTTCATTCTGCTCCCCATCCCTGTCTTCCAGCTCAGGGGGCTGGGTACCCTGAGAACAACTGGTCTTCCTATTAAAGATGGAGGCAAAGAAGCCATTGCCTTTTCCTCAGCCTTTGTCACTGTGTTTGCCTCCTCATCCAATAAAGGAGAGAGACTTTCCGTCGCCCTCCCTTTGTTGCAAATGTATTTATAGAAATATTTTTCATTGTCTTTTACAGCAGTAGCCAGGTTAAGTTCTGGTTGGGCTTTGGCCCATCTAATTTTCTCCCTGCAGAACCTCACATTATCTTTGCAGTTCTTTTGAGTTGCCTGCCCCTTCTTTCAAAGGCCATTAACTCTCCTTTTTTTCTGAGTTCCAGCCAAAGATCTCCGTTCAGCCAGCCCGGTCTTCTTCCCCTCTGGCTAATCTTTCAGCACATGCGCCTTACAGATTTCCTTCCTGAAGAATGCCCAGCCTTCCTAGATGCCTTTGCCCTTCAGGACTGTCTCCCAAGGGACTCTCAACCAGGCCCCTAAGCAGGCCAAATTCTGCCCGCCAGAAGTCCAATGTGGCAGTTCTGCTGACTCCTTTCCTTACTTTGTGAATCAAAAATTCTATGACTTCAAGATCGCTATGCCCAAAAGGGCCTTCAATCATCACATCACTCACAAGTCCTTCTCTGTTTGCAAACAACAGGGCGCAACAGCAGGGCACTTTAGCTATTGGCTCTGACACAAACTGTTTCAGGAAGTTATCTTCCACACAATCCAGGAACCTCCTGGACTGTTTCGTCTCCATTGCATTTTGTTATTATTGTGTTAAATGACGATTATTTTTTCATTTCAAAATGCATTTACATAAATACAAATATTTGCAAGTTTTTCAAAGTTTTTATTTATTTAAGTAAAAATATTTGCAAATTGACCACGATCCTTTTTTTATAATCTATAAAGCATTTTTTCTATGTTCTATTTTTTATTCAAAACCTCACATGCATCCATGTGAAATCTGTGGATTCCAAATTAGCCACCCAGTAAACCTAAGTTGTTCAATAGCTCAGTTTTCACTAGATATTAATTTTTTATTATTTAGGTACACTATGCATTTTATTGTAACACATCTGTGTCGGTAATCTTTTGCACATTTCAAAAGAAATCATCGAAAGAACATTTTCTACTATTTTCACTAGCTCACTGTTAGTGAATCAAGAACTTTGTTTTTGTGTACCTGGGCAGAATGAAAACATGGAGCACAGTCAATGGTAAACCTTTCTGATCTCAATAAAGGGTGATAAAGCTTTCTTTCCAACATTTATGAGTCTTTAAGTTCTAAATCAAGTTATTAAAAAAACCCTTTTCAATTATTAGAAGATCCAGTCGGAAACAGGAAAAATAATTTAAAAAATCCAATCGATACTACATTGGTGATTAAGAAGACATATATAAGACATAAACTGCCTAACATATGTAACTGCCACTAATAGGCTTGCTAAAAAAACTCCACAAACAAAAAAATGACCAATTGAGTACCTTATACCAGAAATTTACTCACAAATAAATCACTTATTCTCAGTTTAAATATCCCATCCACATCGATGATTTAGTAGGTTATTACACTTGAACTATTTTAGAATTTCAAGTAACTGTAAAGCTGAGTCCTTAATGTCAATTCATCATTCAGTTAGAAGTTTTTTGGTTTTGATTCAATATTTGATTTGTGTTTAAAGTAACTTTTGTATCTTTCTGACATGTGCATTTTTCCTCTATATATATTGTTCTTATCATTTTGTATGCATCTGATGCAAAAGAACTGATATAATTTAGTGAGGAAAGCTGTGTTCACTTTCAAAAGAGGGCGGAAATTCTGATTTTCTCCATTGAGTGTCTCTACTTATGCAGGTGATGTTTTCTGGCCATTTTGAAAGAGAAAGGTATTAATTTTGATCCCACTTATACACGTAAATGAATTCAGTAAAATAAAAGTGTAAAATAAGTGTGACTTTTTGGGTTTGATTCAGTGCATTAGAGACTTGTCTATTCTGTAGCCAGCTTGATTCATGGTGTACTAGTGACTTATTCATGGTGTGTAAGTGACTTGAGAATAATGGTATGCATTTCATCATGTTGCTTTCCATTAATTTACACAGACCAAGGTATCAGAAGTTTCATAATGGTAATTGCAGAGAACAAAAAAATAAATTTGTAGTAGAAACTTTGTAAAATGTTGACAATTGTTAAAAATATTGGAAAAATCTACTCTGAAAAAAGTTGAGGTTTTTTTTTTGTGCTTATTACTTTTATGATAAAGGAAATCATTACTTGCCTTTGCTGATGAACTCTTTTTGATAGCAGCAGGTAGTCCAAACCTCCGGACTTCATTAATAAGAAGAGCTCCTGGCACTACTGACTTTATTAAAAAGAAAAATAGGAATAAAGCAATATCTGTATTAACACTTTCCCATTTCACTTGTTTGCTTTTCAAAGATGCTCTCTAATTCATTATTTCAAACCTTCAAAGGAATTGAATTCAGATTAAAGCATATTTGAAAATTAGGACCTTGGCTCCTGGACCTTTTTTCAAAACTCACTTGTATTAGTGGCAGAACTCATGTTAACTGCTTCTCAAAATACAAGATATATTTCATTATTTTCAGTCAATGTGGTCATCTTTATTCCAGTTTGAGGAATGTTTCCAGTTTAGAAAGTATCTCCAACTCAGTCCCATACTTTCACAGAATCACAGAATCATAGAATGGTTCAGGTTGGAAGGGACCTTAAAGATCATCTAGTTCCAACCCCCCTGCCCTGGGCAGGGACACCTCCCACTAGGCCAGGTTACTCAAAGCCTCATCCAGTCTGGCCTTGAACACTTCCAGGGTCATTAACAACTTCTCTGGGCAACCTGTTCCAGTGTCTCACCACCCTCACAGTAAAGAATTTCTTCCTGATATCCAATCTAAATCTACCCTCTTTCAGTTTCAGGCCGTTACCCCATGTCCTATCATAATACGGAATCACGGAATCACGGAATCACGGAATCTTCAGAGTTGGAAGGGACCTCTAGAGATCATCTAGTCCAACTCCCCTGCTAGAGCAGGATTGCCTAAAGCACATCCCCCAGGGCTGCATCCAGGCGGGTCTTGAAAATCTCCAGAGAAGGGGACTCCACAACCTCCCTGGGCAGCCTGTTCCAGTGCTCTGTCACCCTCACCGTAAAGAAGTTTTTCCGTGTATTTGAACGGAACTTCCTATGTTCTAGCTTGTGCCCATTGCCCCTTGTCCTGTCGCTGGGAACCATTGAAAAGAGCCTGGCTCCGTCCTCCTTAAACCCACCCTTTAGGTACTTGTAAACATTAATCAGGTACCCCCTCAACCTTCTCTTCTCCAGGCTAAAGAGTCCCAGCTCTTTCAGCCTTTCCTCATAAGGGAGGTGCTCCAGTCCCATAATCATCTTGGTTGCCCTACGCTGGACTCGCTCCAGCAGTTCCCTGTCCCTCTTGAACTGGGGAGCCCAAAACTGGACACAGTACTCCAGTTGTGGCTTCACCAGTGCAGAGTAGAGGGGGAGAATGACCTCCCTCGACCTACTGGCCACAGTCTTCCCTATGCAGCCCAGGATGCCATTGGCCTTCTTGGCGACAAGGGCACACTGCTGGCTCATGGATAATTTGCTGTCTACCAGGACCCCCAGGTCCTTCTCCTCAGAGCTGCTTCCCAGCATGTCTGCCCCTAACCTATACTGGTGTTTGGCATTCTTCCTTCCCAGGTGCAGGACCCTACACTTGCTTTTGTTGAACGTCATTAGGTTCTTCTCTGCCCAGCTCTCCAGCCTGTCCAGGTCACGCTGGATGGTAGCACGGTCCTCTGGAGTGTCGTCCACCCCTCCCAGCTTGGTATCATCAGCAAACTTGCTGAGGATACACTCTGTCCCCTCATTTAGGTCATTAATGAATATATTGAACAAAATTGGTCCAAGTATTGACCCCTGAGGGACACCACTCGTTACAGGCCTCCAACTGGACTCTGTGCCGCTGATCACAACCCTCTGAGTTCTGTCACTCAGCCAGCTCTCGATCCACCTCACTGTCACCTCATCTAGCCCATACTTCCTCAGCTTCCTAATGAAGATGTTATGGGGGACGGTGTCAAAAGCCTTTCTAAGGTCAAGGTAGATGACATCTACGGCTCTCCCCTCATCCAGCCAACCCGTTATAACATCATAGAAAACTATCAGATTGGTCAGGCATGATTTGCCCTTGGTAAATCCATGCTGACCACTTCCAATAACTTCCTGTTCCTCTATGCGTTTGGAGACGACATCCAGAATGAGTCGCTCCATTACCTTCCCAGGGACAGAGGTGAGACTAACCGGCCTGTAGTTCCCTGGGTCCTCCTTCTTGCCTTTTTTGAAGATTGGAGTGATGTCAGCCTTCCTCCAGTCCTCAGGCACCTCTCCTGTTCCCCATGACCTTGCAAAGACAATGGAGAGTGGTCTAGCGATAACATCTGCCAGCTCTCTCAGCACTCGCGGGTGCATCCCGTCAGGGCCCATGGATTTATGAATGTCCAGCTTGGCCAAGTGGTCTCTGACCCGGTCCTCCTCAACTAAGGGAAAATATTCCTCTCTCACGCCCATTACACTTTCCTTCTCAGTCTCTCCTCATACACAAGTCACATCTAAGTATTTTTTTATTATTTTTTAATGTTTTTTTTTAAGAATTTAACTTTCGTGTTTAGACACAAAGCCCCTGCTCTATTCCAGGATCTCATTAGCTCAACTTCCCTACTATATATATGAGAAAGTGAAAAAGAGGGAGGTGAAATGACTTGCCAAGAACTGCCTGGGCAGATACTGAGCTACCCAGTAGCAAAGCTAGAGATAGAAATCCAGTTGTATGTGGAGGGGTTCCTGTTATTTCCCATCCAGTATTGTCTGTGTGCTGCTTTGGATTCTCCCATTTATGCCATTATTCCTAAACTCTTGAATCATAATGACATTACCTATTTGTCAAGACACATATTCTTTTGCTAGGTTTCAAAGTTTTTTTTTTCTCTTTCCCCTTGGAAGAGCATTATGTTTTTTCTGTCACAGTGAGAATGAAAACCTCTTCCTTACATTTTAACTGGGTCGACTAAATATAGACTCCTTATATTACAGTAAATTTTCACAATGAAAACACACTATTCCATTTACAAATGACATATCCATCGCTTCATAACAGCCTTCATTACTTCTGCTGCATTCATTACTTTGGCTTCCCATCCAGAAGTCTTATTTATACAGTAAATAGATACCTGAAAAAATTTGTTTCATACCTGTTTTTTAATAGATGAGATACTTAAAAATGAAATTAACAATGAACTTGTATTTGTTGTTCCTTTGCCAGTGGGTTAACTGCTATCAGTGAGGGTCATGATTCTTTTCCATAAGAACCTTATACAGTTATGAATACAGAAGTAGGAAGGAAAGTACTGAACTATGAAATAACTTTGTCTATAAATTAAAATCCATAAAGTTTTACTCAGCTTTTTGTTCAGTGAACAGTGATCTTGAGAAATAGAAATAATACGTATTCTAGTATATCTCACCAGTGTAGAGTCCTTTATGCACATTAAAAAACAGGACTGTAACTTTCCCTTTTATGGAGCAGAGTGCAGCTCAATGCAGGGCTGAAGATCCTCTGTGTTTCCCTAAACCAGCAAGCTGCACAATGGAGAGGATCAAAAGTCTTACTCTTGTGAAAATGCACAGGGGATAGTATGTAGGGAGGTGGCAGTTTTGTCTCCTCTCTGCAATATGTCAATAATTTCAAGTGTATATGTGAATAAAAATCTTTTCCACAGAAGAAGGTGATAGAGATTATATCTGCCCAGAAGTTAAATAGTGATCAGACAGCAAACTATTAGAAGTCAGAATTCAATCCTTAATACTTTCATGGAGCACCAGAATGGTTTTATGTTTTCAAAGAGAGAGGTTAAACCAGTTTTCCTTTTCATAGTTAACTGATTTCACTTCATTTTGTACATAAGGTTTTCTCTTTGATGGTTTGTCCAAGAGAGCTAATATATACACAAGTAAACAGACCAGCATACTTTTCTACACTGAAATAGCAAGAAATATAAGCTAGAGAGGTAGCTTGGCAGAAAAACCACTTATGAAGTCTGTAACACCCCTTCTTTCAGTAATCTTAACATTGTACCCAGCACAGTGAAGAAAAATAGAATTGTGTAAAAAATTAAAAGAAAATCAATTTTCCTAAAGCAGAATAAAACCTTTTAAAATATTCTGGCCAAGTAAACTATTATAGTTAAGATATGAAGAACCTTATCAAATTACTGAGTTGAAACGTATTAATAAATGATATATAGACTTCTAAAGCTAAAGTTGATTAAGGCCATTTCATCCATTAAATAATTTTCTCATATTAATAGGATTTTTTTTTAAAACGAGCAGTTAAATTATGTGCTTTTGTCATTATTGGTAATTATAGTACTGAGAAGTTATTCATTTAATAATATTGAGATAAAACAGTTCATTAGTTCACATAAAGTTAGCATCCAGTAATGTCTCCCATTCGCCAATCCACAGTTTTCACCCCTTATAAATTCTCTTCCTAGGAAAAACTGTTTGAGAGACTGATTTTTTTTAAAATTTCAGGACAATTCAGTTATTGTTCTTCGAGCTCAGTATTTAGAATAAAAAAATCTGTCCTTCCAAAAGAAGACACAAAAATCCCATTTTACAGTTAATTATGTTTTGTTCATTTCTTTAAAAATATTTGAAATAACTGTTTGCCTTTCTGTCTTTTATTAGTTCTCTAAAGGTCACGAAATTGATAACAAGAAAGTGTTAAAACATTGCACTTATTTTCCATTAAACAGACTTCTAGAAATTGCAACACTGATAATTCCACCACATTCTGCTTCTCATTTTCAATTGTCCTGTTCCAGAGCCATTTTATTCAACATCTAGAGGGGGGGATACTTGTGAAGCTTCCTTTTAAAATGCAACAGAGGTAATTTATGAATTTGTCTACTCTCTGGAGACTAAGCTAATTCAAAAGTTTACCCATGTCTGCTCATCCAGTGATAGCCAAATAGCACATACAATTTCAAATACAGCCTGGGTGACTCTCCTAGCGCCCTTCTGTGTGCAAACCCAGAGTAATAAGAATTCTTCAGATTTTAATTTTGAACAGAGAATGACTTTTGAATCTCACCAGTTTTTGTCGGAAAATCAGACATTGCTATTTCAATGGACAATTCAAATTTAGGATTTTCACTTATGAATGTCCAGTTTAAAATTTTCCTTTTTTCAACTGTCATTGTCGACAAAGATAAAAGATTTTATGAAAAAGGTGGAAGAGGGAAATATTTTTTCTAAGAATTATAGTTTTATACCTCTTCAGAGCTTAAAGTCATTGCTATACTCTACTTTGTTTTTCTTTGTGTCCTATTGAAAACAACTAGCAGAATTATTATCAAATCATTAATTATATCTTAACAGACAACTGTGAAGTAATAAATGCTTCCTGTGCTGCTGACAAATTACCACAAATTACCACCACAAATTACCATTACAAATTACCACTGATGCAAAGAGGCCTTGGGAGGTTGTTTTTTTCCGTAAAGACTCTTTCATAGCACAGTTGCTAATATATTTTTTTGTTTTACCTCAGTTCTGTGTCATTTCTCACTTTTCTTTATATTTCTATGGAAAGAGATTTTCTAAGTGGCATCCAATCAAAATGTAATAATGGCCAGAATAAATCACTCAGGAAATACAATAGTTTCATAGGTCACCACGATGACTGGTCAAAGATTTGTTTTATTGACAACTATTAATGAATCACATGGGTATAAAACTGTATTTCATATCTATAAAAGCATATGTTACTTGTCATTTGCAGGAGAAATTTTTGCAGGCAGCTGGAAAGCAAGTTTAATGAGAACATCTCAGCTATTGTTTTTTTCTATCAGAATTATCAATAACTGATAGTATCCAGCCTGAAGTATGTGTTCACTCCCTTACTTCATTATTAAAATGTGTACTAGGTTTAAAGATGTGAATTTCTGAGACAGCTGCTTCCTCTTGCAAATGCTGCCAATATTCCGTCAAGAAAGATCCTTTCAGAAAGTTTTGTGGCCATTAAATTACTTAAACAGTTTATGATTTATGATGAATAAATGTACTGTAGGCTTAAAAGAATTTAGGACTGAAGCTGCTTTTTCAATTGCCTGGGACTTCTTTTCTGTTTGTTAAACTGATATACAGGAGTGCAATAAACAGTCCATGAATACGTGACTGGCCTACAGTTTGGAGACTCAATTGTGGTAAAAAGAGCAGAACATTTCATGAGAATGAAACTATTATTTCTATGACTGCTATGAGAAACACATATTTGCATTCAAAAATCCAAAGGTAAAAATAAATAAAAAAAAAAAAAGGGAGAGGGATACTCTTTGTGACAGCATCCCAGCAAGGCTCATAATTATAAATATGTGCTTAGAATCAGGTGCTAGTAGACTGGTAGACTTGTAGGTTGGTAGATTTTGTAAGGAGTTATGTCTCATGTTCTTCTAGAGGAAAAAGTAGTTTTGCCAGCTCCCATATTAAGTTTCTCAGGATGCAGTCATGCTCATGCCAGAGACTTCATTTTAATTTTTCTTTTCTTTTTCCTAGAAGATAGGTGTTTGAGACTTCTGCTGGAATACAGTTTTTAAAGAGGTAGTTCAATGCTTTGCCTAAAGAAATGTAAAGGGCATATATGAATAACAATACTTACTATAATGGTCCATCCTACCCAGAAAAAAAATTAACAAGAAGCACCCACTAAAACACAATGCTGACTGACAGGCCAGCTGCCTATCATTTTAAGCCTGACCCAGCATTTTAAAATTATTTGTGTTGGCTGAGAAATACTATGTCTAAGAAATGACTTTTTTTGTGCTCTTTTGCTAAGAATGAGCTGTAAAGCATAGCATATTTTTTGATGTCTTGGGTTTCTTACTAACTTCATTAAACCTATTGGTTGGAGAAGACAAGTGTCATTCTACTCCAAAGCTAGTTCATTATTTCATGTGTCTTCAGTATATGCCTTGGCATATGCTGTGCTCCGTGACGCCACATGCCAAAGAAGACTAGTGCAATTAGCTGGTAAGGAGGTTGGCCATTTACTGTGTCATAGCATTTCCTCCTCAGGGAGAAGATGACATATGACATCATCATATGAATCAAAATGATAGTCGTGCACCCCTTCACATTACCAGAAGGGCGTGAGAGAGTTCAGAAGTCTGGAAGGGAATGTGTGGAACAATAACTCTGCCTGCTTTATGACATGTTTGTTCACTTAATTAAAAACTTGTGAAAACGTCTGATATATTTCTTACTTCTTTCTTTAAAGGTCTCATCCATAGCTCTGACAGAGAAACCTTTTTCTTTTTCCAGGAAACTCACATTGCAGAGGTGAGACCTATTCACAGTTCAGACACACTGTAAATAATTCTTATACTGCTACAGTGTATGCCACATATCAGACATTGTGCAACATAGAGAGAAGTTTTACATCTGCACTGTGACATCTCCATCTTATGCAATTTGTTTTCTGGTCTCTTTATAGTTCAAGCATTTATCCCTGGCTGTTATGAATTATTATTGGCAATAGGATTAAATAACATTTTAAAAAACATAATAATTAACCAAACTATATTATTGTGACCAATATCATCATTAATAATACTAGATAATGCTGAGTAGGAGTGCAAATGATGTCTAAATGATTAGACATGAAAAAAAAAAGGAAACAAAAATTCTTTAGATCTATTTCTTATTCTGCTACTGACTCAGAAGATTTTGGACAAATCTTTCTAAGAGTGGCTATGAATCTGAAATACAGACTAAGGAAAAGAAATAAACCAACTGCAGTATTGCATTCTGTAATCTCTAAGACTTGATAAAAATACAAATTTTTAGGGCAAAGAAGGGAAATGAATATTTGTCTTGTCACTTTAATGTAACTGTGTTTCTGTGCATGTGTGTCTGTATAAAATAGATTTAAATATAGTGGTCAGTGTGTATTAGCATAGAGATCTGTTTTTTTCTTATAAAATATGTTTAACTGACTGTCACAAGTATTAAAAATGTAGTCATTTCAAATTTATGGCATATATAGGAAGGTTATGAATTTGCTAACGTAAGTATTTTATAGTTTCATCAGCTTCTTGGAATTTGCTGTATGTAATATGAAACATTAAGAACTGTATTTACTTTAAAATAAACTAAAATGAGAACTTGAACTTAGATCACAGATTTTTCTCCTGGATGTAAAAGGCAGAAAGGACTATTATGATTACTTTCCTGATCTGTGTAACATAACCACAGAATGGCATCAACTCTTGCCCCATAGCTAGTTGATAAATAGAAGTACGCCTGTGAAAAAAGATATTGGTTTTCATTCAAGCTTGCTGGTTCCACCCAGTGCAGAGACTACATTCTGAATTGGGGAATATGGTATCACCATGACTACAGCTAACAAACATATGCTGTGACTGCACAGAGATAGACAAGATGTATGTCAAATACAAGCGAGGAGACATCCAGTATAGTGGAACTCTTCATGTTCTTCAATCTGGTCTTCTTGCTCGATCTTCAATCCATCCCTGCAAGTGACTCCATCACCTCTCAGCAAGGGGGAAGGATGGCAGCTGTCATTAGATTTATGGTTTGAGAAAATTTTTCCAGAAGGCGCACAGTACGCTGAACAAAAATTCTTACAGTACAGCTGAATAGCTGAATGGGAGAACCATACAGACATGCTGAGGTGGCTCCAAAGGAGCAAGTTTCAGAAGTAGTACAGCCAGAGTGATAATGATGATAAATTAGCTGCATTTGAGTTTGGCTACTCCTTCTTCTAGGACCAATTATATCATGGTATTACAGTTCAGGACAAAGAACACTCCACAGAAATAAGAAAAATTACAGAAAGTCAGAAGATACAAAAGAGTATCAAAGTTTTCTTTGATACTTTTGAACTGTAGTCCATGACTATTATGTTTTAATGATTCTTTGGTTTTGTACTTTTAAGGTGTGCTCTCTGGTTTTTTGTTTGTTTGTTTGCTTGTTTACCTCTGAAAAAAATAATTTGGAATAGTAGGCATTCTACAAAGTTAAAATTAACACCAGTATTTTCTCTGCCTTTCTCATGGATGGCTAGAATTTGCTATTTCTTTGTTGTCTGAAGTAAATCAGGTAGATTTACATAAATATGCATATCCTTTCTCCTTGGAAAACATATAATTTTATGTTGTTTGATCATTTAAAGTCTGAGAAAACCTAGTAGCTTCAGTTTGAGGTAAATGCATGTGAATTTTAGACTAGTATGAGGCAAAAAAACGCCTTCCAAGTGAGATTTCTTGCATTCTTCATCTCCTGTAATTTTAAAGACACGGTGCTGAGTATTTGAATTGCTCAGCAGGCATCATTGCATGCAGAAATAGCTGGCAGTGCAGCCAAAATATATAAGGAAAAAATGAGACAAAACAACTATCCTACTTCCCTGAGCAGACTGAAGAAGGAAACAGTAGGCAGGCATAATATTTCAGAGGGATGATAATTCAGAAAGCTGGAATTCCTTTAGTTAAATAGGTTGTCAAAGTTCTGTATAGAAAAAAATTCCAAAGTTAAGTTTCATGGAATGAGGGGAATACAGATTCCAGATATTCTTAGTGATCTGACTAGTCTGGCTGCTGAGGAGCTTTGCTGGCAATGTGGCAGGAAACTAATCAAGTTCACTTGCATTTTGACAGCTATTTAGATTTTGGAGAGTAAGCAAATTGTGGTGATGATCTATACTGTGGAAAATATTCTGACTAATTCTACTCACACGTATTTTCCCAGCCATCGTTCTCAGGAAGTACTGATTGATGGTTAATTTTGTATGGCTCAGTTCTCAGGGAAAAAAGATTGCCTTTCTTCCCCATCTTATTTCTTTAGATTTTTAAAGCTTTATTTTTTCAGGTTGATGCATTTTTTAATAGCTGAGAATGTTGTTCTTAATTGAAAAAAAAAACAAACCCAAACCCAAATAGCTCCAAAAGAAACAACCAAAGACCCTTTGCCACCGAATTCAATGTACAAGCTGAAGTATACATTTTTTACAATGTAGCTGTTCCACTTTAATGCAAGGGAAAAAAAAGGACTTCCCTTTTTTACTCAGACCAGCTTTCAATTTTGACAGCTGGGTAATTTGTCAATTGTTGAAATACTATGCCAATTAGCACCAAATCCTAATAGATAGCAAATGTATCATCCCTTGACAATGATCGTGACTTTTATTTCATCATACTGTTGACCACACTTTCAGCAGTTGAGATACTGAGAATTAAATGGCAAAAAACTTCAGGAGGTTTCTGCCATTCCATTGCGCTGATAGTATTAGGTCAAGTACATAGATCGAGACAAGCTACGAAATCAGAAAAGCATGTTCAGAAGCTTATCACTGTTTTCCAACTATTCTACAAATAAGCTAAAGGTATCTAAATCTGGATGTTTTTCCAGATGCCTTGGAAACTACTTTCATACTAAAACCATTTTAATGCCTCACTGTTAAAACTTTGTTTTAACCTTTTCTATTTTCAGCTAATTTTTTCCCCGAAACTAAGATTACGGGTTTTGTTCATATGGTCTCAGCTACTCTTTCCGTGCCATCTCCTTCTCCATATGACCCTTCAGAGAACAGCTTTTGACTTGAACAAGCTGTGTTTGAATGTGGTTTAAATAAAACATGTCTCCCAGTTTTTTTCAAAGATACAGGCCTTATCTCACTCAGAATTTTCTGCTGAATTTTGATCCTAAACTCAAATGTGTAATTCCAGCACTTCAGTGCTAGCATTTCAGCACTTCCTGTCAGAATAAATGTGTCTAATGGAGTAAACCATGTAGAAAATAACTTCTAGCATTTTTTTGTATTATTGAAACAAATATAAATCATTCCAGTGCTCAGCCCCAAGCGGAGATGATATCTGCCTTTAAAAATAGCTACTTCAAAGAAGTTCAGAACATATTTGCATAAACCAGTTGTCAGATTGTTTGTGTTTAGTTCAAGGAGATTAAAATTAGTTGTAAAATGTCATGTAGGGAATTTGTTCATATGGTGTCCATAGGGATGAACAACTTCATAACTTGGATTTTACATAAAATGGTCCAAAGGACAAATTTTAAAATAATATTTCCCCTCCCATTAGGGTTAAGTACATAGGCACTTCTCAACGGAATATAAATTGCTTTTATTTGTTTAAATTCTGCTAATAAAATTTCTCCAGAAGGGGTGCATGTTTAGCATAATTAGATAGTTGGCTCCTGTGGTGGTAAATGGAACACATAGCAGAGGAAAAGGCTGTGTTTCACGGTGTTGAGTTAGAGACACATATCAGATATATGTGATTCAGTGAAAATAAAAAGAATTCTGTCCTCTTCTATTTTTCAAACTTATTGGGAAAAAAAAAGGGGGACGGCTGCTACCGAGGACCTATCCTCACTGTGTGAATATTACACATTTCTGTGAGGATGACAAACAAACAAACTATAAGGCTTGTTGAATACAGATGTTAAGTATACTGAACTGAAAGAGGACACCAGAAAATGAGCTCTGCTGACAAAGATTTTCATAGGGGAACCAGATCCATCATGGCTGAACTGGTGACATCCCAACAATGCTAGATCACTGAAACATTTTGAGTTGTATTTAGGAGGAGATTATTGAAATGGGAGCCTATTTGAAGAAGGATACCAATTTAAAGACCATTAAATTAAAAAATAATCTTTCCTGATTTTTAGGTTTACTCTATTTCCTGTTTGAATTGCTGAAGCTTAATATTTCTCTAAATTGTCCTTACATAGTAAGAATTTGCATGTAAGTTACACAGTAGGCTACTCCAACTAAAATAAACAATGTCAGGAAACTCCCAGGCATCTGAACCTAGTTGTTTATAATGTCAATTTACCTTTATTCATAAAATTTTAGAGTGGTCACAGGCAAATTACAAGAGTCGGCATGGGACAATAAACAGTTTCAACGACGACAACCTGCCAAAGATATTAAAGAGATTAATCTATGGATAAATCCATGGCATTCCATGCAAGTTGTTCTTAACATTGGAAAGGAGACCTAAAAAAAACATTTGATTTTTTTATAAATCTAAGGACACAGGGTTAGAAACATGGATCAGTCATACATACCACAAATTTGCCTTGACCTTTTAATCTCATATAATGTCAAGGGAGAAGCCAACTGATGAATTATAGCAAAAATCTATTCCTCAGATGATACAAAACCAACCTTCAGTGAGAAATCAGCTGAAAATCAGCTCAGCATGACATAAAAGGAAAGTGAAATGAAGACATACCATTTTGCACCATAGTACCACGTTTTGTTAATTGATATTCACTTACTGATAAAAGTGGGTATTTAATTGGTTATTACAGTGGACAACTATTTTCTTTGGTAATATATATCCACACAAAACTCTCAGAGTTCTTTGTTTATTTGCTTTAGGTTTCTTTTCCTGGGTAAATCGAGATGGAAGAATTAGAAAGTCAGTTATACATCAGTTATACAACCAGTTGCTGTACACAGGTTTCCAAAATATTTTGAGGAACAGTTGACTGTTAAAGTTATTGGCTTACAGGATTTTGAACCTTTCCGAATTTGTTTCAGCTTTTTTCTGTCCTTTTCCTAAAACTCCCTTTCTTCCTTTCCTGTAATTTCTTTCCCTTGTTCCTCAGTCTGGCAGATTACCTTTTAACAGGATAAGATTTGATATATTTTAAAAGTTTATTTGTGAGGCCTTATTCCCTATATTTACGTGCATCTCAAACCACTTTAGTCACAGACTGTCTTTATTTCTTGCCAAGTCATTGCTGTTGAATATTTTCTGTTCTTTATCATTTTAGGGAAGGGAAGGGAAGGGAAGGGATGGGAAGGGAAGGGAAGGGAAGGGAAGGGAAGGGAAGGGAAGGGAAGGGAAGGGAAGGGAAGGGAAGGGAAGGGAAGGGAAGGGAAGGGAAGGGAAGGAAAGGGAAGGGAAGGGAAGGGAAGGGAAGGGAAGGGAAGGGAAGGGAAGGGAAGGGAAAGGGAGAAATTTAGTTTAGATGGGAAACATAAAACTCCAGACACTTCTCTGCTGATGTCTATAAAAATCAGAGAAGTCTAGGATGGCCATTTGCCTAAAATATTATATTAGGTAGGATGGACCATATGTTTGTCACTGTTCTTGTGTCTCACAGGCTATAATTTACTCTAAACCATCAAAAAAATGTCATATGCTTCCATGAATAAATTGAAGTTACTCTGGAAAATGTTTATGCTGCAGCTTATAACAGAGAGTACCATACATTTTATCGCTGAACAGAACATCACTGCAAGAACTCAGAGAAATATCCATGTGGATAACTATACATTCTAGGTCTAGTTTTTCTTCAAACTCCCCAGTACTCAGTAATGTAGGTATAGGACTTCTGTCTTTTAAAAAATGACACACATCACTTTCATTTTTTCAGAACATTATTTTTATCTGGAATGGAAAAAAAAAAGGGAAAGAAAATATTATTTTTTGAAAGGATTAAATAATTTTTTTAACAGAGGCAATTAGGTGTTGTGTTTTGACTAACAAAGCATGGATCAATAATGAAGAAAAAGATAGCTGTGAACGAAATAATCTTAAAATTCATCAGATGATCTCCAGACAGTAGGAATGTGGAGATGCATAGGAAAACTGGGGCCTTTTTTTTTTACCTAAACAAACTCTGGTCTTTTTTTACAAATAAAGCTATTGTACTTTAAACAGCTGTATTTAAATAAAAATAATTAATTAATTCTACAATACTAATATTTATCAAGTCCCAAACTCCTATGTTGATTGTATCTGTTATGATTGTAACATAATTTTCATAATTTTTTTCTGCAAACTAAATGGAACTATTTCAACTTCCTTTATGAAGACAATAAGTACAATCAGAAATTTGACCTCTTCACTGCTACAGAACTACTATCTGAGCTGATGAACCGAATCTACTCAAGCGCTAGTCAAATTTTTGAATCAGTTTTGTAAATTGTGCAGTACATGATGTGTATCAGAATGTCTTTTAATGTAATGAAGTTCTCATCATGAGCAAGGTAACAAAATTCAGCTGTACTGAACAGAATCCCTATGTTTAGTATTTTCCATAGACCTGTACAGTCATTGTTCCTGCATCATTTATGATATAAAAATCATTTTTGTCTTGGGTCAATAAGATATAAAACTTGAAGTTGCAAAATTATTAATATTTTTAGGGTTTTTTGTGCTGTGCTTGTTCTGCACTGGTTCTCTTTTCTAGTGTTGTTGCTGCTACTGATCTGTAGATCTCACACACAAGTAAATGACTGGAGGCACAGTTCATAAACTACTAGCGTAGCAAAGCAGAAAGACTTTTGAAATTATCTGGATTATGCTTTGCACAAAATATCAGGACAACATGATAGGCACTATGAGACCTGTCTTTCTGGGGAAAAAATTTAGAAGATGGCCCTCCAAAAAAACAAAATGCAAAGAATGTATGATAGTTTTATAGCTAGACAGAAATAATTGATATAGGATGAAAGGTAAAATACAAATGTAGAAGAAGCCATATGACAAAGAAAGGATTCATATCCATATTATTTAAAAGATCAACCAATAATGATCAAAGAACTAACAGCGAAACTCAAGAGTGTTTACTCACCAGCCAAAATTAGACCTGAGCTGTAACCCAGGGCTACATTATATTTCTGTGCAAGTAAGCCAACATCCAGTTGAATCTTCACTTTGCAGCTGTCCGTGATGCCCTACAGAGATAAAGGAATACTGGTGTGTTAAATTGGAAGTGCAGAAAACTGCATAGTTTAATACAAAATTAATAGATAAGGATAGCCTTAAAAATTGTCCTTTGTAGCCTGGAGCTGCAATGATAAACCTCCATTTTTTTCAGTAGTTGTAGATTGAATGCATAGCAACTAAACATTAATGCTGTTTTGTTTAGTAAACCACACATTTTCCATCCTTTAATTTGTCATCCAATGCTAACTCCCAGATATGTCTTCAAATTTAGCAGTTTTTCAGACTATATGAAAAGTGTCACTGGCCTTCTTAGAATAAAGGACATCTTTACACCTCAGAAATATGTGCTACCCAAGAGCATGAAAGTCTGCCGCGTGATGTGCTAATGGCTTTTCTTGGAGGCAGAAGCATTTCTGCACCATTGTGAAGAGAGTCCTTAGGACTGGATGCATTTTGTCAGTTGTCAAGCTAAAATCATAGGGTTGCTTGCATATTGATATGAAGGAAGGGAGAAAGGTGAAGCTTGAGTGTTGGGTTTATTTGCTCTAATAAGACTGCGCAAGGCAGGAGTGCTCGGGTATGGCTGATCATTACTTTTGAGTCCCAGTTATTTGTCATAGGATATTAACTTCTCCTAATGACTTCAGTGGTTACAGTGTTCCCCTAAAAGCATGATGTCAATAAATGTTTGTTGGCTCAATGACAGTACTGAGAATTGATGTATAAATAGTGATTCCTGATTTAAGTAAGCATTTCATTTAGTCTGAAATGTTTCATCCAAGATGACATCTGGATCACTATGTCTGGTTTTGGGCTCCAGAGTACGAGGCACAGACATACTGAAGTAAGCCCACCAAAAGGCCAAATAAGGTCTTAGAGTACCTGTCATACAGTGAAAGGCCGAGAGAGGTAGCTTAGGCACATCTGAGAAATGTATATAAGTACCTGATGGGGGAGAATAAAGAAAATGGAGCTAGGCTTTTCTAAGTGATATTCAGTGAAAGGACAAGAGTCATTAGCCACAAACTGAAATACAAGAAATTCTGCTTACACATGAGATAATTCTTTTTCACTGTTAGGATGGCCAAACACTGAAACCATTTGTCCAGAGAGGCTGTGGAGTCTCCACCCTTTGAAATATTCAAAATCCATCTGGACTATGTCCTAAGCAACCTTCTGTAGTTGACGCTGCTTGCGCAGTGCATTGAACTATGTGATCTCCAGAGGTCCTGTGAAATCTCAGTGATACCATGATTCTGTAATTCTGTGCAGTATTTTTTTTTTAGTAAAACAGAATAAGAAATAGCAAACTAAGTATTAGCTTTCTAAAGAATTTGGTGTCCTTTTCCAGAAGCAAAGGATGCACTATTGACGTTCTTCTTCCAATTTCCATATCTTACACCCTAGAGGTACATGGTCATCTAAGATGTAAGTACAGCCAAAATCAGAAGCCTGACATGGGGTAAAGACTTTTATATATGTCTTCCCAAGCTTTCATGTGGCACTTCTACAACTTTTGAAGGAGCTATCAAATGTTTTATAGTAAGTTTTTCTTAGCCTTCCCTGTTAAAGATGTTTCTCCTTTTGTAAAATATTTTCGTGACCAATTTAAGACAAATTAAGAATGACCATATCTAATCACCATCTATAGAATGTCTTCCATTTAGGGTCCCAAGAGCAGAAGAATCTGGATTCCATTCCTTATCTATGAAAAAAATAATGGTCCAACTGATCTCCTATAATTGTTCAGTTTCACATGGTGCTTTGATGATTTAGATATGTGATGCTCAGCTGAAAAACAACTTTTAAAGGAGTGTCACTTTGCTAAATGGTTCCATCTTCTTGAAATTTATATTTGACTTAGTCAAACAATGCAGTTTCATTTGTCTTCCCTTCTGAAAGACATCTGCAGTGACTGAGATCCTGAATTAATTGTGTAAGGTGAATTTTCAAAGGCCGTGTACTACACAGGATCTCTTCTTTCCTGCCTCTCTTTTACCTCTCTCCCCTTCAGAGAAGGAAGAGCATCTCCCTTCAGAGGAGAGGAGAGAAAATGAGAGGAAGAGAGAACTTATGGGTGGAAAAAGGGACTAAACTACTTTACTCAAATATTAATAATAAAATAATAAAAATAAGACATACTAATAAGAAAATAATGAAATATATAAAATATATATAAAACCATATCGAGCTCGCAGGATGATGACCACATCACTGGCAGGCACTGGGAAAGTCCCAGACTGGACTCAGTGATGGACAGGAATTAGATTCCAGATCTGGATTCAGGAACGTATGGATCGGGATCAAAGGCAGATGGACACACAGATTCCTCCTTGGATGTCAGCCATCTGGTGACGAGGATGGGATACAAACCCACGTGCTTTACCTCAAACCAGGACACTTCCAGAAATAAGTCTAACTCCTGAAATTATCAATATTAAAAAAATTAATAATCATAAAAATAAAAGAAAAATAAATAAATAAATAAATAAAAGACCTTCCAGGAGGGTATAAGGGGTTTAACTTCATATTACTTTAAATGTTTACAATATAGTTGTCTCCCATGACAGTGGAGGAAAAGAAGGAATTTCTAAGGTATTCATCTGTAAGGTTTTAAATATTTATTCTAGGATAGCATTAATCACAAATTGAAACCAGCACTTTTTCTCCTGTGGCCATAAAAGCAGCTTAGGTTTTTTTGCTTAGTGGTAGACATGTAGAAATTCATATTTGGCCATATGAATTTGACCTACAGTTTTCAAACTAAGAATAGTATTTATTACAAAAAGCTAATATACTGCAAAGAGTTTGTTCATTTTGGGGAACAGGAATAGAGCCTTCTGATCATGATTTTATTTTCAATTCACTTGTCTAGTCTAGTATGTAATATTTGAATGTGTAGATGGATAGGAAGAATTTATAAATCATAACATCATTTTTTTCTGTCTTAGGAATTTCTGGAGAAATCCCTAGTGCGCTATGTGATTGCTGAATATGTTCTTTGGAACCCGAGTTTCAGTACTGATGCTTATGGACTGAAGGAAGCTTTACTTTAAATATATGGTAGATATAAAACCAAATCCCATTACTAAATAATTAACAAAAATATTTTATGGCTGTGAAATCATCCTAAAACAAATTTATCACTGCACCAATGTTCTGATCAGAAAATATAATCTTTAATTTATTTCAATGTGAAATTAGTTATGAGTGTTGTTCATTTGACAGGAATGGGTATTGATTTGGTACACTGAAAATCCCTGGTGAACCAGAGAGTCTGACATCATCTGCACTGATAAGGACAGAGGATTTTGAGAGTTTTGTTCAAATAAACTATTTAAAGTGGAACTAGGTCTAGAGAAGAACACTTGAGTAGATTCAGAAAGCATCCTAATTCCAGATTCAAGGAAGTGTGGAAGTGGCTGCCAAGAATCAGAAATGTTATAGACCAAGGAGCAGGAACTTGGTTTTTTTTTATTTTTTTTTTATTTCATGGAACATTAAGCCATTTGAATTTTTTCTAGAGAAAAAAGGCCGGTCAGTTCAGATATCTTCAATTTCTGTAGATACAAGAACTCATCTTCTAGGAGCTGGACTAGTAAACTAATCAAGAGTGGGAGGATAGACAGAAAAAGTAAGTATTTGTTTGACATAAAATTGTGAAGAATTGAATTAATCAAGGAACCATGAGATGTGCAAAACAAAAGGTTGTTTGGGGTTCCTTTTGTAAATATCATATACCTCCTTTCTAGAGGTGTTGCTAAGAAATGAAAAGAGCTATAATTGCAACTACCATATGCTACCCCTGCTCCCTCAGTAATATTTTTATTGATTATCTCATCTTAAAAGCTGTTGAATGAGTCATGAGTCATGATCTGGTAATGTCTGAGCAAACAGTATGCATTCCATTGTAAAAACGGAAGTAACATCATACAGTTATGAACAGAGGATATAGGCTGCATATACATAACTGGGCACGCTATCTTCAGAAGCAAATTTTGAAAAAGTTGTGACAGATAATCTAGTTAACATGAATGTCCAGTGCAGTGCTATAGCAGATAAAGATAATTTATTCATTCTACCTCTTTCTTCCTTTTACACATAAATGGGAATATTGAATAGGAGCAGAAAAGTTATAATACTAATGTTATTATCTGATTTATTGGAATCTTATATACAATTCATATGCTGACACTGTAGGAAGGATTGAGAGTTAAGGAAGTTTTAGAGAAGAGCAGTGAATGTGATTAAAGTATTGGGAACCGTGCCTTAAGAGAAACTGTGTCAACAACCGGTTTGATTGTTGTATAAGTCATCACCAGAAAGATTTGATCACATTACTTAAGCACCTGTAAGGATATAGAAAACTGAGTAAGCTGTATTTGACCATAAATGTAAACATTTGTATTGTTTCTACTGTGTCTTTGTCTTAAACGTCATGTACTAAACAAAAGAATACCAAACTGTCTTTCTCTGGATGAGGTAGTTATTTAAAAAAATCTCAAATTACTGAGTAGATATTTTTAAAGAGAAGAAGAGAACGACTTTGACAGTGGTGAAGAATTTTTCCCAGAAAGTTTCCTGAGAGCTTGAGGTATTTATTCAACCATTTAAAAACTGAAAGCAAGAGATAAGAGAAGCTATTTATCACTTGACAAGTTGAACCTCAAAATTAGAGATCATAATTTTTCAACTGGGGAAAATAAACTAAACTAAAAAACACAAGAAAACCCAGAATACAGGAAAGAAATCCTGAAATACTTGAAAGATTTTGAGGCAGTTCTTAAAAATTGAGTCAGATACAACAGGAAAAATGAAGAACAGATTTATCTGAAAGACCGGTTAGTCTCACCTCCATCCCTGGGAAGGTAAAGGAGTGACTTGTTCTGTATGTCATATCCAAGCATTTTCAAGAGCAGGGAGTTATTGGAAGTGGTCAACATGGATTTACCAATCTCATACCCTTCTATGATGATGGCAGAGCAGCAGATGTCATCTACCTTGACTTCAGCAAGGCTTTTGACACTGTCTCTCATAACATCCTCCTTAGGAAGCTGAGGAAGTGTGGACTAGATGAGGGGACAGTGAGGTGGATTGAGAGCTGTCTGTGTGACAGGACTCAGAGGGTTGTGATCAATGGAGCAGGGTCGAGTTGGAGGCCTGTAACCAGAGGTGTCCCCCAGGGGTCAATACTTGGACCAGTAACGTTTAACATCAACGACCTGGAAGAGGGGACAGAGTGTATGCTCAGCAAGTTCGCTGATGATACCAAGCTGGGTGGGGTGGCTGACACCCCAGAGGACCGTGCTGCCATCCAGCGTGACCTGGACAGGCTGGAGAGCTGGGCAGAGAAGAACCTAATGAAGTTCAACAAGGACAAGTGTAGGGTCCTGCACCTGGGGAGGAAGAATGTCAGGCACCAGTATAGGTTAGGGACGGACCTGCTGGAAAGCAGCTCTGAAGAAAAGGATCTGGGGGTCTTGTTAGACAGTAAATTATCCATGAGCAAGCAATGTGCCCTTGTTGCCAAGAAGGCCAAAGGAATTCTGGGCTGCATAGGGAAGAGTGTGGCCAGCAGGTCGAGGGAGGTCATCCTCCCCCTCTACACTGCACTGGTGAGGCCACACCTGGAGTACCGTGTCCAGCTCTGGGCTTCTCAGTTCAAGAGGGACAGGGAACTACTGGAGAGAGTCCAGCATAGGGCAACAAAGATGACTGAGGTATTGGAGCATCTCCATTATAAGGAAAGGCCAAGAGAGCTGGGACTCTTTAGCCTGGAGAAGAGAAGGCTGAGGGGAGACCTTATTAACGTTTACAAGTATCTAAAGGGTGGGTGTAAGGAGGATGGAGCCAGACTCTTTTCAGTGGGTTTAAGAAGTATGGAGCCAGACTCTTTTCAGTGGTTCCCAGTGACAGGACGAGGTGTAATGGGCACAAACTGGAACATAGGAAGTTCCGATCAAATATGAGAAAAAACTTCTTTACGGTGAGGGTGACAGAGCACTGGAACAGGCTGCCCAGGGAGATTGTGGAGTCCCCTTCTCTGGAGACTTTCAAGACCCACCTGGATGCAGTCCTGAGTAATGTGCTCTAGGCAATCCTGCTCTAGCAGGGGAGTTGGACTAGATGATCTCTAGAGGTCCCTTCCAACTCTGAAAAATTCCGTGATTCCCATTTATGTTGCTGAGGTATAGAAATATCCTTTAATTTCTAGAAATTCATCCAAGTTGGAGCTTCAGCTGTGCTTTTGCAGCACAACTTTTCTAGCCTGAAACATTCAAATTTTGAACAGAAGGTCACAAAGAAGGGACTATGTTTGCCCATGTGATTAGGGGGATCAGTGATGATTCTCTGGTCACAGAGATTGTTCCCAGGGAGTGCTCCAGGCAAGATGCTGTGCCAGTGGAGCTAGAGATGGCTGTTAGACACAAACCTGTCACCACAAGAGCTTAGAAAGCAAGTGTGAAAATTCAATCACTGCACCCTGTGTGTGAAAAGTAATGCTCAACCATGCAGGTAGTACAAAGAATAGGGAATTATTTTATCCCTGTTTGTGAAGAAAAGAGAAGTCTGTCTTGTCTGTAAAATAAAAAATATAACAATTTTCTAAGGCTGGAAATTAAAGCTAACCATACAGGGTTACTGATAATAAGAGCTGCCAAGGGTGATAAGTAATCACTGAAAAAATTCTCAGTAGTTACAGAATACTCTTAAAGACCCTAAATTTTACTGAGGGAGTTGTATTTCTCTAAAAATTAAGGTTTTTAAACCCTAGCCATTGGAGTGAAGCAAATTGCAAGAAATCTTATGGCTGTTTTTTGTGTAGTAGGCCAGATGATGTAATCACAATGGTCTCTTTTGTTTTTAAATAAAACCCAGGAATGCTATGTTACTCTTCTTCTTCTTCTGTGCTGAAACTGCAGTCCATTAGAAGCCAAATCACTCAAGCTGTCTATTTCAATTTGTGAAAATGCTGATAGAGAGCCTAGATAATTGACATTTGAACTTTCAAGTGAAAATGTGTCTCATCTATCTTGTCAAGAAAGAATATTCTCAGAATAATATTTGGACAACAATTTTGAACATTTGAGCTACTAGTTATTGATAAGTATTGACCTGTGTTACTCATATTATTTCCTTTACATTCATAAATAATCAGTCTATCACTGCAAGTGGAGGGTGGCCTGTATTTCATCCTCTTTGTAACAAATTTCAGTAGGGAAAGTGCTTAGATATACTGTAGATGCTTGTTTGAAGATTAAAGTTCTTTTGCATTTGAAGTGCATTATAATATGATTTGATAGTGACCTCTAGCACTTGTGGAATGACCTCTGGGTATTGCTTGCCTCTGTTTTTTTTTTTTTAATTATTATCACTTACAATGTTTTAAAAAATGAAATTGTTGCCATTCCAGAAAATTTAGCAACACAGTCTGATGTTTTTTTTACTGTTCACTAATGCTCCCCAAATACAACTAAGTTATTTTTGTAATACGTAACTGCTTTTTAAAGTACAATAGTGTAAACAAACCTCTCATGAGCTTTTGACACCAAATATATAAAGAGATTGATCAGTATGATCCCATAGTATTCCCATCTATGTTATTTTCTTTATTACAGCCTAGCACATGGGCAGCCTTGGCCAGTGGTCCTGGTGGTGTTTTCAAGGGGACTTTTAATACCTGTACCTCTGAGTGTGGGAGCAGTTCTGTTCTGTCACTCTTGTGCAGTGCCACTGATATCAGAAGCAGGGATTCACTCAAGATCAGAATCTCATCTCATGCATTTAAAAAGAATAAATACTCCATAGCTTTCTTTGCATTATAATCATTGTGTATGAAGTAGAAATTGATTCCAGGATGCCTTATGGACTACATTACTTACTGTTGTGGGTTAACCCCAGTTGGCAGCTGTTGCGTGAAAGGGGCAAGGCATTTTTGGCAGAAAATAAACCCCCTTGTGTTCTAACACTGCTCACCGAGGTGGGAGGCTAGGTGCGGCTAAGTTTAGATTCTGAGTGATACCCAATTCACCACTATCAGTCCAGTTCCATTTAATATGTATTAAACTTTTACGATTTGGATACACTAATAGTGGACTGCACCTTCAGTCTAGTCGTGCTCATGAACTAGCACAGCCACTCTCGAGTCTTTGGTCGCATTCAGTGAGAAACTGAAACGACCAGCTACTTAAACAGTGCAGTTTATTTTAACAACAGATATACAGGTTCTTATGATTGCCGGTGATAAATATACTGTCTGCAAAGCACATGCAAATAAAAGTACTGTTAAATATACAAAATATGCGACAAAATTATAAATAATACAGCCTGGCTATAAATGTAGGAGTGAGATTCTCTAGAGACATTTCCAAGGAAGTTTCCCGAGGAAGCACTCAGTATAGTCTAAGTCTTACCCAAAGGCATCCCTGTGGGAGGGAAGAAAGGCTCAGCCTGTTGACTGGTCCTGGAATTCAAAAGGCAGTCAGTGTTGGAGTCCTCCTTGACTTGTTCACGATGATATCCCCCCTGATATCCCTTCCCTGATATCCCCCCCTCTCGGGCTATTTTTATACTATTTGTTGTCTTCAAAGCGGAGTTTGAATGACTTTAGTCATAAATACTTTTATTATGATTGGTGTACTCAAGGAGGAGTGGTTGCACCTTGGAGGCAGGTAGCCTCCGAGATGGAGGTGTGTTTTGGTACATTATAATTAGCAAAGTTCACACAAAGGAAAGCATTTCATCAAAATTTGATGAAATATTGGCTCAGGGTAGCGAGTAGGCAGCTTATCGGTTCCATAGTACCATCTCGTTCCCATATCTGCTATTTGTCACAAGGTAAGGCCATGGAATGATCACATTCCATTCCATCCCCCGTGTAGGTTCGCAAGCAATATTGTACAGGGAATCAGGGATGTTGCATTCTTCGCATGCCAGCTCCGGCTATTTTCTAACTCAGAAACCTCTTGATTTTATAACTTTCCTTAATATGTGAACAATGCTGTATTTTTGGCCATTTTAGTAATTATTCCAGAGCAGCTCAGCCCCATACAGCTGCTCGCTCACTCTCCCACAGTGGTATGAGGAAGAGAATCAGAAAGGTAAAGGTGAGAAAACTTGTGGATTGAGATAAAGACAATTTAATAAAGAAAGCAAAAGCTGCAAGCACAAACAAAAAACAAAGAATTCATTCATCGTCAGGCAGGTGTTCAGCCATCTCCAGGAAAGCAGGGCTTCACCACATGTAACAGTTACTTGGGAAGACAAACGCTGTAACTCTGAAAATCCACCCTTTCTCCTTCGTCCCCCCAGCTTATATTGCTATGTTATGGAATATCCCTTTGGTCAGTTTGAGTCAGGTGCACCGGCTGTATTCCCTCCCATATTCTTGTGCACCCCCAGACAACTGACTGGCAGGGCAACGTGAGAAGTAGAAAAGGCCTTGATGCTTTGCTAGCACTGTTTTGGCAATACCTAAAACATCAATGTGTTAACAACACTGTTTTTGTCACAAAGCCATAACACAGCACCATACAAGCTACTATGAAGAAAATTAACTCCATTCCAGCTAAAATTAGCAAACTTAACAAGTCAGAATCATAGAATCATAGAATTTGTTTGGTTGGAAGGGACCTTAGAGATCATGCAGTTCCAACACCCCCTGCCATGGGCAGGGACACCTCCCACTAGACCAGGCTGCTTAAAGGCCCATCCAGCCTGGTCTTGAACACTTCTGGGCATGGGGCATCCACAACTTCTCTGGGTAACCTGTTCCAGTGTCTCACCATCCTCATGGAGAAAAATTTCTTCCTGATATCTAGTCTAAATCTACCCTCATCCAGTTTTAATCCATTACCCCTTGTCCTATGACTACCTGCTCTTGTAAATAGTCCCTATCCAGCTTTCTTGTAGGCCCCCTTCAGATACTGGAAGGCCGCTATAAGGTGTCCCAGAGTCTTCTCTTCTCTAGGCTAAACAACCCCAACTATCTCAGAGTGTTCTTGTAGAAGTGCTCCATCCCTCTGATCATTGGAACGTCGTTTGCTTCAGTTCTGTCAATATAGTGCTAGTTTTTTTATTTCTTTATATGTATGTTTACAGAACTCAATCTCTAGAAAAAATTAAATGCACAACAAAAGAGGTATTGAAGGAAGACTTGGTTCAAGGACGTATAGGAGCCTCTGGTGAACTGGCTTGGCTGCCGTTCTGGTTGCCAGATTGTTTCCTTCTGCTTTGCAGTGGAACAATATTGTGTTGCTACTGTAATTTGGGGTAGAGGAGTAATACTATTTTAATTGAATTTGCACTTGAGAACAGTTGATGAAGGCAAAAGCCTTTAAACTGTAACAGAGATATGCTACCAGCTCTTTTCCCTTCTGTTTCCTTATGCTTACAAATTTTGGTCTTAATACCATTTATTTTTGCTAGTCTTGTCAAAAAAGGTTTCATTAATTTGCATCAACTAAAGATTCCCCTTTGAGAATCCTCTTTGAAATTAATAGGATTTGATTGCTCACACTTCTACATGCAAGTTAATAGAATCCAACAGGCATTGCTTCTGCACATAAACAAACAGTGTGAAATTATAATTACAACTAGTAAGTAGAGCAAGAGAAACAAATTCGTCTAATTTTCATGCAAGCTTTATGTCTACTTTTCTTTTTTTTTCTTTTAATTTCATTTAAAAAACACACTTTCTGCTCTGGTAGTACTAGTAAGCATGAGGGAGCAGTAAATAATACTGAATATGGTATGGAATACATCTATTTTCCATACATTAATGTGTTGTAGAGGCAATTCTAAGCAAGCCCTAATACAATTGGATGTTACTGGTCCTCATATATAAGCTAATTTATTGGTATGCAGCACAACAATGTAGTAGTAGGGCAAAGTTTTGCAGTTTTAAACCATTAATTCTAAACTTCTTTTACCCAATCACGTACAGATAACAAAATTTTGGTTTTGGTGGGTGTGATAGAGCAGGCACTTTTTCCGTCTAGGAGAATGAGTTGTCATAATAGTGAAGACTTGGGGTGGAGTTGGGGAGACTTAGCTGAAATGATCTCCTAGCAGATACAGCAGGCCTTGGAAATTATAGAAAGAAAGATACTTTTCCTAAGGCTCAAGAAAGACTTTATAGAGTTTGTTGCAAGCCAGACAATCTGAAAAGTGTTAGCTGGGAGGAAGTAAAATATCTACAAAGCAAGGACAGATGAAGCAGGGAGGTGATGTTCTTGTACTCTAATATAGTCATTGGTTTCTAATCCTACTGTATCTCTCTTAGAGGCTGAGGGGTTTGTTTGTTTGACTGTTCATTTTTTTCCTAAAAGACTCACCTTTGGTTCTGTATTAATAATACCTAATTTTCGAGATTCAAAAATTGTTGACATTTCAATGTACTTAATTTATGGAAAGGTGCTGACAGATCTGCTTCAAAAGTTTGTTTCTAAGGGTCTTGGTGAAAAACTTTGGTGCCAATATTCCACATTTAGACACATTTTATTGATGGGTATCAACTCCACAAATTAAATAAAGTTCAAGCTATTTCCTGAGCTGAGGCCTAACAATTCATCAAATACATCTGTAAAAACATTCTACAAAATAACAATCACTGTACTGTTCCTTAGCACTGTAGAAACCTATGATAGATTGATTTTAAATTGACTAATTAAGTTTTTGAGATTGAAGCCTTATCTTAGTCCACAGACTATTTAAATCACAGGAAGAAAACAGCTGTATTTGAATAAGTAGATCTTTTGTTTCAGCCTGTTACTAAGTCTTGTCCAAAGAACCATTGTGAAACTATTCTGCAATATTTTTTGTCGACAATTTTTCTCAATAGCGACAGTACAATATAATGATTTGTTCAGTGGTGATGGTTCATTCATTTATAGAAGAAGTAATTTGATTGAAGTTGATCAAAGTGACCAGCTAAACAGACTTTGATATATTGTAACTTTGAACACTCATTTCTGGAAAAAGCTAACTTTAAAAAATGAGCTCTTCATATCGTACGAGCACACTCTTTGGCTCCCAGTTCCTCAAGCTTTTACCTGCCTCTTAAAGGGATTATTAAAAGGAGCAACAATTAACATGGTTGTCATTCCCAATATTCTTGAATGTAGAGAGGAGGCCAGAGCAAAGTAGAGATTTTTTACTGTCCAATTACATTGTATGTCCTGATCTGAGTAATATAAATAGATATGCCCAGGACTTTGCAAGTTCAGAGCAAAGAACAGTCTCATCAGGGGAAAAAATAATAATAACAAAATAATAAAAAAAGAGATTGATCAGAACTGGAATCAGGGAGAATTGCTGAAGCCTCTGCTCCTCAAGGGAGTTTGTTCTCCTGTGATGTATCAGTGATAAGAGTTCGGAGAGAGAAAGGGAGCTCTGCTTCAGAAAGAGCAGATTTGCTGTGATTCTGAGTGGATTGCAGAGCTGTGACAAAAGAATGGAAGCAAAATCCTGCCTTGCTTGCAGAGTAAAAAGAAAAAAAACAATCAAACAAAAAAAAATGTAAAACTGTGACAGCACTTTACCATTTCACCTTTAATCCTTGATCTTTATTATCATTCATTGCACAAGGAGAAAAGCAGAGGAAAGTGCAATTTGGAGGAGATGGTGAGTGTTAAGCGGTGATGGTAGTTTAATTACTTGTGCTAACTTCAAAATGACAATATATTGAGTAGCCTCTCAATATATTGAACACTGTGAATCAATGGAAAAGAGCTCCACAGATATCAGCCCAGGATCCAATTTACATAAGGAAAATGAGTAAAAACCCTTACATGAAAATTTTATTCTGCCACATCCATGGAGCAAAATGGTAGTGGGTGTCAGTTATATCTCAAGAAACGGCATGCAGAAGTAAAGTAATTAGACATCACAGTTTTATTGGATTTAAAAGCTTTTTTGGAGTTTGTTTTTTTTTTTAATGTTTATTGTTCTGCCCACATCTGTTGAATAGCATGGAGATTATTACTGCCCAAATACTGTGATTTCACTATTTAAAGGGTCTGCACAAGATTTTTTTAGCTGAAACAGCTCCAAGTTTTCATTAAAATGCTGTCCCAAACTTTTTAATAGACTTTTTTGTAGCAACAGGACAATGTGTAATGGTCTTAAACTAAAAAAGGGTACATTCATACTACATATAAGGAAGACTTTTTTTATTATGAGAGTGCTGAAACACAGGAACAGGTTGCCCAGAGAGGTAGCAGATGCCCCACCCCTGGAAACATTCAAGGTCAGATTGGAAGGGGCTCTGAACAATCTGATCTAGTTGAAGATGTCCCTGCTTATTTCAGGGGGTTTGGACTAGATGACCTATAAATTTCCCTTCCAACCCAAACCATTCTATGATTCTATACTTTCATAGAAGCACTTAAATGATTTTCAAAAACGTCATGGGAACGCACTGTGTGTGAAGATAATAAAATTAAATAAATACTGTAATTTAAGAAGTTAACTTTCTATTCTCTTATCTGTAGATAAACTATGGATTAGTCAACGCAAAAACAACATAAGAGGTTCGAAAAAGTGAAAATGTAGAAAGGTAGAACAAAAAGAAACAAGGCAATACTTAAAAGTCTATTTTTAAAACAGCAGAAACACAAAGTAGACCTGTTAGCATCACTGAAGTAATTTGTCAGCTGGAGTAATTTAGTAAAAACTTATGAATAAGGTTGGTGTTATCAAGCTGTGTAAATTCTCAAGTAATTCTGAACCTTCAAAGGCTTTTGGATATATATAATTTATACTGTGTACTTTAAATTTGAAAACAACCATTAATAATAATTAATCCCTTGTTAATATTACTTCTTTCTATTTGCTTAGTTATTTTCCAAATAGTAATCTTTCATCTAACTACACTTGTTGGTCAATATGTTTGGTAATTACACTGAAACAAAAGCCTTATATGTAGCACACTGACTTTTTTTGAGAGGGGCTGGATATAGCAAATGGAGGGCAAGTTGATTTCTTGTTTGCAAAAATTGCTGAGGCTTAAGTTGCTGACAGCCACTTTAAAGAGGAAAAAAGAAGGTACCAGACTGTGTCTGAAAAAACATACATCTTAGAGATAAGAACTACATTAGATGGAAGAATACACTTAATATATTTTGAATGGTATTATTTGCCTTCTGACTCCAGTGAAACCATGAAAAGGAATTAATTTTAAAGTTAATTCCTTCCAATGTTAGTCACATGATTTGTGATGGGTATTTCCATTGATTGTGTAAACAGGAACTGAATGTATGTTTAATTTAGTGTCTTTGCCTCCTGGGAAATCCCGAGGAAGAACATTTTGTTCTCAAGTGTCTTTTCCAGTTTACAGCAAAAACCAGCCTGACTGTTATTCTAAACATTCGCTGGCAGGATGGAGGAGAAGCAGAGGAAACAGAATCAGCTTAAGAGAATGTGGATGCCCAGGGTTGCAGATGTTGGCCTCAGTACTGTAAAGACTTGCACCAGAGCTTAACTTTATGGTTTGTAAGCAGTCCTGGTGAATTTAGCTGAACTATTCAGTTAAGTGAATATGGAAAGTTTTTGCAGAATAATGAGTTTGGTTGGGTTTTTTTTTTTTTTTTTTTTTTTTTTACTAGGAAATTGCAGTAGACCATTAGAGTGAATGTCTGATTGAGAGGACAATGGACCTGATTTAGAACATGGCTTTGTTTTGTTTTCAACGTGCACTTTACCTCTTATTAGTCATAGAGTGTATTTGTGTGGGTTTCAAAGCAGCTTTTTTTCTTGGTTAGACTTTGACAGCATTTATTGCTTTGGGGTTTTTTAGCAAGCAAGGTTTCAGAGGAATTCAAATAGGAATTCAAAATAGGAATTCAATAGGAATTCAAACTAATTTCATAATTTTAGAGTATTTCAAGTTATTTCAATATTAACCAGAAGTGGTATTAATCGATTTTTTGAAAATATTTCTCTCAATTGTGATGCAAGGGATAAAAACAATGAAGCAATATATATCTCTTCCTAAACCAGAAATCCAAATGCAGATGCAAATGCCCACAATATATGCATTGCAAGTCCCGGTCTGACTGACTGAGCTACATTTCTTGGATCCAGATTTATTTTAATGTATCCACCCTGGAGAACTCTTTTATTATAGTGACTATCCTAAGAGGTGTAAACTGGTGTTTTTTTGTGTATTAGGCGGAATGAATCATGTGAATATATGTCAGATGACATTCCTTACTTCTTCTTCATCTTCACTGACAATGGCAACATAGTTCTACAGGCTTCACTTCTATCAAGTGAAGACTTTTTCTACTTTATGTGCCTCAGAAATATTGGCATGATATTGTAACCGCAGCTATTTCATAAAGCTTTGGGCATATCTGCCTTGTCACGTGGATAATTAGCTAGGCTAATAACAAACTAGGCATGTGTTTTAAGCTGGTCATCCATCTTTGGTGGCTGCACTTGATTTTTTCTAGTACACACAGAAGTGTAAACAATCCTTTCTGTAGTCTGCAGCATTATCTGCATTTTGAGGCAGGTATGACTTCAAGTGAAACAGGATAGGACACTACAAGGCTGTTGTTAATAATTTATAATTAATATATTTACATATGCTGCTTTATTATTAGTCATGTTTCTTTACAAACTAGACAGACTGGGATAGAAAGTAAGCATACACCAGATATATCCCTAGAACATATTAATACAACAGGGCAATCCTTAGATCAAACACCCTCTAAGGTATGTTTAAGTTTACTTTCTTTTTTGGCAACAACTCTAATTTTAATACCTGAGATAGATACCTATCTTTACTCAGCAAGCTGATGAAATGTTTCTGTGTGATTTTGTTTAGGCAGCTCTGCTTACTTTACTCTTGTTTGAAGCTGGTTTTTAGGCAAACTTTAGGAGATAGAGTGCAATGTAGAAGCCTGAAGTCTCAATCAAGAATTAAATGACCTTGTTTTAATGTCTGGACATATGGTATTCCTGTGAAATTCTTGTAAGACCTTTCTGACTGTGAAGAACCTTTTATAGACTGGTGTAATTTAAAGCATTGCTACCCCTTTGCTGATTTTTCATGTTTGCCTTAATTAATGATTTGTAATCAAACTTAACATCAGACCAAATTCTGTAGAGAACTACTTTTGACTTTGGTAGTAAAATCATATTATGCACATTTATTAGTTACAAGTACCAGGAAAACTATATTTGGGTTTTCTTTTATATTCATACATTGCTTCATGCTTGCTCTTTCAAGAAGGAGTGAATAGAATTGGTAGGATAAAGACAGGTCTCCAAAGGGTAAATGCATAGTATTCAGCCAAGTTCACTTCATTCTCACTATGAACACTAATGCAGGAGATTACATGTGCAATATCTGGTTGCATATGCAGTGTTAGAGCAGAATATTAATAACAGAGATAATAGTAAAATTAAGATAATTCCCCTGAGAATTTTAATGATGAGGGCAACAATTTTATCACGTTTGGGTTGTTTTATCACTCATTTCCCAATTCTACACGATGGGAAGAAAAAGAAGAGAGAAAAAAATAATGGGAGAAGCTGTATGACTTACTAAAAATTAAAATGAATACTAGAATGCTCTAGCATTTGAACTTGTCTCTCCTTGGCTAGGTATGATTTTGGAAAAAATTAATCGTGACAATTTTTTACTGAAACTACACTCTGGGAAAAAGGTTAAGAAATTATCAGTAACTATTTCGATTAATATGGAGTCATATAATCTGAAGTTAACAAGCTAGAGGAAGAGATGAGAACAACAGATTTCATATGGGTTATTAGCCTTCTTTGGTAGTAATAAAATGTTTTATCCTTACTACGGAAGTATTTGGAAACAGAACTATATTTAGTATTTCTATATGAGTCTCATTCTCTTGAAGTTTATCAACCTTAGCTGCCTACTGAAAACTAGGTCCAGGGAAAATACGTTTCCTCTCAACCACAATATGGTTTTAAACCATCTAATATTCTTAAACCATTCCTAACAGATATTTGTCTAACCTGTCCTTAAGATCTCCGGTGATAGAAATTCTAAAAATTCCTTTGGAAACCTGAGAACTCCTTTATTCTTTCTGTGTAAAAAAATGTTGGTTTTCAATTTCTTTAATCTGAATATTTCTTCTTTCAATTTATATGTATTACTTCACATCCTCTCTTTGGAAATAGATTACTCCAGTTCTCTATGCAGCAATCATTACTAATTCTTTAATCATTATTTTCCATATACTCCCTAATCTGGACTAGCAATCCTATTCTATTCATAGATTTGTAGAATTGTTTGGGTTGGAAGGGACCTTAAAGATCATCTAGTTCCAAACCCCCTGCCATGGGCAGGGACACCTCCCACTAGACCAGGTTGCTCAAAGCCTCATCCAGCCTGGCCTTGAACACTTCCAGGAATGAGGCATCCACAACTTCTCTGAGCAACCTGTTCCAGTGTCTCACCACCATTACTGTAAAGAACTTCTTTCTAATATCTAATATAAATCTACCTTCTTTCAGTTTAAATCCATTACCTCTTGTCCTATTGCTACACTGCCTCATAAAGATTCCCTCTTTGTCTTTCCTGTGGGCCCCCTTTGGGTACTGGAAGGCTGCTATAAGATCTCCCCAGAGCCTTCTCTGCTCTAGGCTGAACAACCCAAACTCTCTCAGACTGTCTTCATAGGAGAGGTGCTTCAGTCCTCTGATCATCTTCGTGACCCTCCTCTGGACCCGTTTCAACAGGTCCATGTCCTTCCTGTGCTGAGGACTCCAAAGCTGGACACAGTACTGACCGGAGTGGAGTAGAGGGGTAGAATCACTTCCCTCGACCTACTGGCCACACTTCATGCAGCCCAGGATACGGTTGGCTTTCTGGGCTGTGAGAGCACTTTGTTGAGTCATGTTGAGCTTCTCATCCACCAACACTCCCAAGTCCTTCTCCTCAGGGCTGCTCTCAAAGCACTCTCTGCCCAGCCTGTACTTGTGCTTGGGATTGCTGTGACCCAGGTGCAAAACTTTGCACTTGGCCCTCTTGAGCTTCATGAGGTTTGCACGGGACCACCTCTCAATCCTGTCCAGGTCCCTCTAGTCCCTCCAGCATTTCGACTGCGCCACATAGCTTGGTGTGATTGGCAAACTTGCTGAGGGTGCACTAAATCCCTCTATCCATATTACTGACAAAGATGTCAAATAGTACTGGTCCCAGTATTGACCCCTGAGGAATGCCACTCGTCACTGGTTTCCACTTGGACATCAAGCCGGTGACCACAACCCTTTGAGTGCGGCCATCTAGCCAGTTGCTTATCCACCAAGTGGTCCCTTTGTATTCCTTTGTAGACTTCTGATTGCGGACAAAAGTGGAAGATGTTGGGACATGCAGGCAATGAAACAGGGATAGTGGCCTAAACTAAACCTGAGGAACCTGTTTAAACTTTACAGCTTAATCCACACTTGAAAAATTCATTTTAGAATCACATAAATTGATAGAAACTTCCTGCTAAATCTTTACAGGCATAGACAGTTTGAAACATATCCTACTATGAAGGAAATATAGAACATTAGTTACCAGGTTTGTGGGAAGTGTCATCTTTATCCTCTGTTATGAATTAGGCCATTGAGATGTTTATATTCAACACTTTTTAAAAAGAGATTCAGTTGCATTGTTTAGGAGGCAACTCTGAAAGCTCTTGCTCTTCGTTGTTTTACTTTATTCATTGTTCCTTCTTTAATTTTCTTTGGGAATCTTATCAGAAAAGAACGTAGTGCAAGAAATGTAGAGAAAATTTCCTGATCAGCTTGAATAAGGAAAAAAAATTGCAATATGTTAGATTCTGATGTGAGAATTTGTTGATAGAAATCTCAACTCTGAAGTCTTGCTGGGGTCAGTCTACCCGACTGTGGCATCTACGGAAGGAAAAGAGGAAAGAATGTCTAATATTTCATTTGATGGAATCAGAACCAAGAAAATGTGATAATCAATGAAGGAGAGACATCAATACCTGCATAGATTAGTAATGAGAATAATTATTTTGATTTGGTCTGGGAGATTTGGAATAAAACAAGTTTGCTGATAAAGAATAAGAAATGGAAAAAAATAGATTAGGAAAGAGAGCTGAAAACGAAACAGAACACAGGGAAGACTCAATGTAGAACTGATGTACTGAGAAGCACTATGCTGTAATATTGGGTAGAGAATGCTGAGATGACAAATAACACATCAGAAAGAAACTCACTGGTGAACTGAATGAAATCAAGGAGAATGAATCTGATAAACCAGTGGCAAATAGGGGGAAAAAGAAGCACTGGGTGAGGAAAAAGGCTCAGGCAACAAAACTTTTATTTTAAAGGAGTGATCAGTCAATTAATTTAGGTATAAATCGTAGAATCATAGAATCCTTTAGGTTGGATAAGACCCTTAAAAGCATTGAGTCCAACTGTTAACCTAGCACTGCCAAATCCACCAATACACCATGTTCCTAAGCACCACATCTAAATGTCTTTCAAATACCTCCAGGGCTGTTGACTCAGCTACTTCCCTGGGCTGCATGTTCCAATGTTTGATAATCTTTTCAGTGAATCATTTTTTTTTTAATATGCAATCTAAACCTCCCCTGGCAACTTGAGGCCATTTCCTCTTGTCCTATCACTTGTAACTTGGGAGAAGAAATGGACCACTACTTCGCTACAACCTCTTTTCAGGTAGTTGTAGAGAGTGATAAGGTCTCCCCTCAGCCCCCTTTTCTCCAGACAGAAAACAACTCCAGTTCCCTCATCCACTCCTCATAAGACTTCTGCTCTATACCCTTCTCCAGCTTCATTGCCCTTCTCTGAATACACTCCAGCACCTCAATGTCTTTTTTTGTAGTGAGGGGCCCAAAACTGAAAACAGTACTCAAGGTGCGGCCTCACAGTGCCAAGTACAGGGGGATGACCACTTCCTTAGTCCTGCTGGCCCCACTGTTCCTGATACAGGCCAGGATGCTGTTGGCCTTCTTGGCCACCTGGGCACACTGCTGGCTCATATTCAGTCAGCTGTCAACTAACACCCCTGCGTCCTTTTCTGCCAGGCAGACTTCCAGCCGCTCTTCCCCGTGCTTGTAGTACTACATGGTGTTGTTGTGACCCAAATGCGGGACCTGGCCACTTGGCCTTGTTGAATCTCATACAGTTAGCCTCAGCCCATTGATCCAGCCTGTTAGGATCCCTCTGTAGAGCTGTCCTGCCCTCAAGCAGATCAAAAATCCTGCCCATCATGGCCTCCTCTGCAAACTTATTCAGGGTGCACTCAATCCCCTCATCCAGATCGTTGATGAAGATATTAAAGAGAACTGGGTCCAATACTGAGCCTCTGGGGAACATCACTTGTTCCCCACCAGGGGTGGCCCCCCCAGGCCACCAACTGGATTTAACTCCATTCTCCACAACTCTTTGGGCCCAACCTTCCAGACAGACTTTTTACTCAGCAAAAAGTACCCCCATCCAAGCCATGAGCAGCCAGTTTCTTCAGGAGAATGCTGTAGGAAATGCTGCTAAAGGCTTTACTAAAGTCCAGGTAAACAACATCCACAGTCTTTCCCTCATCCACTAAGCGGGTCACCTTGTCATAGAAGGAGATTATGTTAGTCAAGCAGGACCTGCCTCTAGCGAATCCACGCTGACCAGGCCAGATCACCTGGTTGTCCTGTATGTGCCAAGTGGTGGCACTCAAGATGATCTGCTCCATAACCTTCCCCGGCATCAAGGTCACACTGACAGGCCTGTAGTTTCCCCAGATCCTCCTGCTAGTTCTTTTTGTCGATGGGCTAGATGCCAGCCAACTGGGACCTCCCAGGTAATCCATGACTGATGCTAAATGATGGGAAGTGGGTTGGTGCGCACTTCTGCCAGCTCCCTCAGTACCCCTGGGTGGATCCTATCCAGCCCCATAGACTTATGTGTGTCTACATGGTGTAGCAGGTGGCTAACCATTTCCCCTTCATTCTGCTCCCCATCCCTGTCTTCCAGCTCAGGGGGCTGGGTACCCTGAGAACAACTGGTCTTCCTATTAAAGATGGAGGCAAAGAAGCCATTGCCTTTTCCTCAGCCTTTGTCACTGTGTTTGCCTCCTCATCCAATAAAGGAGAGAGACTTTCCTTCGCCCTCCCTTTGTTGCAAATGTATTTATAGAAATATTTTTCATTGTCTTTTACAGCAGTAGCCAGGTTAAGTTCTGGTTGGGCTTTGGCCCTTCTAATTTTCTCCCTGCAGAACCTCACATTATCTTTGCAGTTCTTTTGAGTTGCCTGCCCCTTCTTTCAAAGGCCATTAACTCTCCTTTTTTTCTGAGTTCCAGCCAAAGATCTCCGTTCAGCCAGCCCGGTCTTCTTCCCCTCTGGCTAATCTTTCAGCACATGCGCCTTACAGATTTCCTTCTTGAAGAATGCCCAGCCTTCCTAGATGCCTTTGCCCTTCAGGACTGTCTCCCAAGGGACTCTGTCAACCAGGCCCCTAAGCAGGCCAAATTCTGCCCGCCAGAAGTCCAATGTGGCAGTTCTGCTGACTCCTTTCCTTACTTTGTGAATCGAAAATTCTATGATTTCAAGATCGCTATGCCCAAGAAGGCCTCCAACTATCATGTGTCATGTCACCCATAAATCCTTCTCTGTTTGCAAACAACAGGACATAACAGCAGGGCACCTTAGCTGTTGTCTTTGACACAAACTGTTTCAGAAAGTTATCTTCCACACAATCCAGGAACCTCCTGGACTGTTTCCTCTCCACTGCATTGTGTTATTATTGTGTTAAATGATGATTATGTTTTCATTTCAAAATGCATTTACATAAATACAAATTTTTGCAAGCTTTTTAAAGGTTTTTGTTGAAATATTTTATTTTTTTAACAATCTATAAAGCATTTTTGCTATGTTCTATTTTTCATGCAAAACCTCTACATATTAGACATCCATGTGAAGTCCTCCGCTCTTTGCAAACAACATATGAAAAAGGAGGGTGAAGAAATAATAGAGGGAAGGAGTAGAATTCTGGAAGGTGATGAATAAGCTTTCAAAGTGTAAGTTAGAAAAGGAGGTGAATCCTGAACTCAAGAAGAAAACAAAGTGAAGAAATATTTTAAAGAAAAGAGAATTAAGAGTAATATGCAAAGAAAGAGAAAGCTCTGTGTCTGTATGTGTGTGTGTATGAATACTCGTATGTATAAAAAGAAAGTTCTGTAAATTGCTCTATCCTCCCCTCTTAAAAAGTCTAAATGGCTTAGCAACTGGAGAGATGAAATGGAAAAAAAAAGTGTGTTCAGGACCTTTCATAATTGCAGAAAATTAAAAAAAAATAAAAATGGTCCCCACAAAAAGACGGTGATGCTATATGTATTACTTAGACCATAATCAGGTGAATGTATGCTTTTCAGAAAAGGATTTCAATCCCGAGTTGTAATATATACAGTATACTGCAAAGGAAGTCCTTTCCACTTCAATCTCTTTTGCTATCTCTGTATGAATGGAAAAGGATCCTTAGCTAAACTGCGGACTACGTTGTTTTTCAGTGGAATGTAGTGATATTGCTGAAGGCAAACACTTTCTCCTGTGGTCAATCCCTTCGGCATAATGTGTTCACCGTGCCATTTTCTGCATTTTTCTAGGACTCTTTTTCCTCTCTGAAGCATTTTAGAGAGCTTATGATCAACCATGAGGCCAAGATTGCCCAAGCATATGTTTGGGACTTAAGTATTTTTTCTGTCAGTCTCAATTTTGATACAGTGATTGATGAATTGTACTCAGAAGAATATAAGTGATAGCCTTGTTTCCCTGTGACAGTAGAGTTGATTTCATTTGAGTAAATCTAAATAAAACAAATAGTGAGAGAATAATATACTGAAAAGCTCTGGGGTAATAAAGTTATGGGGTAATAATAATTTATGTTCTTCTTCCTCTCTTTGCCAAGCAGAGAATATCTCTGTTCTTTAATTTTTTTTTTTTTTTTTTTTTTTGGCACATAGTCACAAAACACTTCATATGGTACAGAATTTAAGGAGAACAGGTCTGCGTTAGTATGACAAGCATAATGGTGCCAGTTAACATTTCAGAACTGAGAGATGACTGGCCATCTGGGAAAAGGGGTAATTTAAGGTCAACATATGAATAAGAATAAAAGCTGAGACACACTTTTTTTATCACCAGCAGCTATACTGCCAAAAGATTGATATTAAAGTGCAAAAATCAAGTATTGTATGTTCCAGCAATAATTCATTCATAAGTTTCAGTAGATCAGTCACATTACTTTTGTTCCAAGCACATGGATTTAGCAGAATTAAAAGCTCCTCTCAAGCAAATGCCATCTAGTTCAAAGGAAAGGGTAGTATGGCAATATTTAAGACATAATTTGTTATAAGTTGCAGTTCCCCATGAACAACAGATAATGAAGTTGATAATGTGATAGAAAATTAATCTTATTAGTAACAGTCTAAAATTGTGTAAACTGTCTGCTACCCAGAGGAAATAAAAAATCTTACCCATTACAAATTTTGCTAAGCCTGACTAACCTCATCAGTTCAGTGTGGATTTCACTCTGGGTATTGTTTTATATTATATTGACTTGTTTGTGGCACCCAAATACACTGGAAACTAGGCAATTCTCCTTATGAAGGAAATTCACATGCAATACACATGTGCAAAGGGATGCACATGTGCAAAAATAAATTCGGTGTAAAACTGTACTTTTCTATTATTGTTAATCATACATCAAAAACTGTCTAAAGAATCGGGTACAGCTGCTTCTAAGTGCTTTGTTCCTGTGAAACCTCTTTCCTCTTCAATGAGGAAAGATGCCTGGAAAAAAAGGCAAATAATTAGCCTCCTCCAACAATAAAACATAACAATTTTTCAGATTTGCTGTAAGATATGGTTTAAAGTTCAGATCAGCCAATGAATGCTGAAGAGATCTTGTAGCACATCAGAATGGCGATCTCTCTGGAGTACTTGACAAAGTGTGCAGAAGCCCTTAGCTAGCACCCAAGTTCTGCCAAGGATTTACAGCATCGCATTTGATAAGGCTTTTCAATACACAGCTCTTATTCCCGTGCAGTGAATCCTTTCTCAGTTGGGTACTTTATGAGCTTAGCAAAAAGTCTACTGTGTATTTTCAGTCCACAGTTTTCAAAGGCTTATCATTCTGCCAAATCAAAACGGACTTCCTATAGGACAATAAAAGGCACCGCTACTCACTGAAGGTTATTTTATAAAGCTTTCGCTTCCAAATGAACTTCAGTTCTTTTCGATACAGACCCTCTGGAAAATAAATGACTATGAGATTTATGTATTTCAATGTAACAATGAAAATAATTTCATTTTTCCTACTGATTTCATGTTCAAATGTCTAACTAATTGCTACATAAAAAAAAGAAAAAGTTAAAATAGACGAAATCAGCACTGGATAATTCTAGTCTTTATGGATAGTGCTTCTGATAGTAGGGTGTAACTGAATATCAGGATTAGTACCTAATTTTTTTTTATTGTAGTAGCAGGTACTATGACTAATCAATAATAAAAAAAACCCCAAACTATGGCTTTCCATATTTACAAAAGAAAAAAAAATCACTGAAGGTTCCTAGAGTATAGCCTTCTGCTTCATAGTGTGGGTTCTGGCACATATGTGAGGAAACTTTTGGTTTTCTTGCAGGATGTTTTCAACCTGACTCTGTTCTATCTTTTAAATTTTGGAGTGTGCTATTTTTCTTATAGTGCTGGAGAATGTTGCTTCACTCCAACTCAGAAGCCATTCTCTAATTATGCAGAAGGTAACTAGAATGGAGTGAAATGATAATTTGAGAACAAATGGTTCTGTGGCAATGAGAAAGATTTGGTTTTGAAAAGGACTGCTGACTATGAGAAAAAAAATAAATAATCAAATAAACTATACAATTTCATGTACAATATTCTGCAAAATCAAAAACAAAGCACAAAAAATTAGAAGCAACAAAACATAAGCAAATGTTTATTAATTAGGCAATATCAGTTTTGTGAACAGAATGAGACGGAAATCACTGGGAAAAATAGCTTATATTAATGCAATTACATGCAATCATGTAATCATGTGATCACACATTTAAGAACAAAACTACAATTCTATATATAACAATGTAGAAAATAGGGGTTGCATACGCAAGTTTAACCCTGGCATTTCTCTTAAGAATGTTACTTTTTAATAATGACGATGTGCTGAAAGTGTAATTTCCTAGGGTTTTGACAAGGTAAACAGAAAAAGTTTATTGCACAGAAGTCAGTGGAAAATGCAGATACATGATGCCGACATTTAGAGACAGTAGTTAACCTTTGCACCTTGAGTTTCAGTGAGCAAATGATGATATTAATAGATTATCAAACTGTGGAACAAGATTAAATAAAGAATTGCAATGGAAGATGATTTCCTTGTAGAGGCTTGCAAAGAGACACTTTCTTTATTGGTTTCACAAATTTTTCTAAGATCATATCGAGGACTCAAACATTTAGTTCACATGGATCACATTTTCTGTCCTTGGTAATTGGTCTGTCTTTTTTAGCTAACCCTTCTCTTTATCATTATGTGATGATTCCCACACTTTTTACTTTACTGTGTTCTATTCCTAGTTCAGAAAAATTTTCATGAGATTTTCTGATGCCACCATACTGATTCCCTGTGTCTCTGTGCCCTTTGGAAACTGGTACACAGAGCAATGATGGTACCAGACCTTACTCGCAGTACGTGGCACCCCAGCTATCCATGAACTCTTTCACCTCTGACTGAGTACATGCACGGTAAAGATTAAACAGACAAGCAAACAAACAATGAAAACACTTTTGAGAATGTAAGTTTTTCATGTCCCTCTATTGGACCTTTTTTGTTGAAACTCCAAAAATTTCTGCATCAAAAAGACAATCAGCTTGCAAAATTTCAGACTAACCCGTTAAAGTCAAAGGAAGAAAAAGAAAGAAAAAAATTGCCTAATCTTAAGTACTGATGGTCCTGAGACAAATTCTGTCTCTTCTAAAGAATTTTTATTTCCTTTAGAGTTATTTTCTGTGTAGTCCTTTAACATTTGTTTCATACTCACATCTTTCTTCCTTAGTCATGCACAATTCTTTTTTTGACTGGAGTTTTTTTTGGTTCATATTTCTTCCCACCCACTGTGTTTTATACAGAAAATGTGATCTCAGCATTTGATTACGAGTTAAACTTCTGCACTTGGGCTGTTCAGAGGAATCCAAATTAGTCAATTTAGACAAAATACCTTCATCGACCTTCAAACCAAAGTGAAAAGCAAGCAAGAAAGATCAGCTTTCCACGGTGCCCCTCCTGCTGAAAAGTCCTAGAAAGCACTGATAGAGGTGAATGAAGATGCCGCTTTTAACGATAAGACTTTGTGCTAATATATGTTAAGACAAAACGCTACATACTGCATAAACAGAAAGGGAAATGACTTACCACCAGAGTCTGCCATACCATTTTATATTCACTTGGAGAGGAGAGAGAACAGAGGACTAAAGAAAGCTCTTTTTCCTCATGACTCAACCACAAAATGGCACAGTTAGGGTTTCTAGCCTTTTCTGAGCTGACACCTTCTCACAGACAAGCTCCAGCTTCCAGTTTGGGTGCTGGATGCAGGATCAGTGTTTGTCTATTGAATTTAGTGATGCAATTTGAATTGTTATTAATAGCTATGAACTAATTCAAAAGCAAATGGCTAAAGAGCACTCAGGGAAATATTAGAGATTTCTTGCCTAATTTTTCACAGATAAGCAGTCATTTTGGATGTCTGTCTTTTTCTGTACTCAAATGGAGTAGCACCGAGTGGGAAGTTCGCAATATGTTCTGAAAATCATAGCTTTTAAACCAGCTCAAAATAGAGAAAATATTTTCAATTTTAAGAAAAGCAAGATATGAATATGCAGAAAAATTGAATTTGCAATGGCAAAACAAGGATCTCAAATGATTACTAAACAGTAATTTTCCATTTGCTAAAAAAATATAATATTTACATTTACTAAAAAAATTTAACATTTACTAAAAAAATTCTATGCCATAGGTGACATGCATTTGTTGGTTTTACTTCTATTTCTGAGATATCTCACATATGTGGAGCGTTCTAGACATGGACAGTTATTAACCTGTCCCGACATTGTAATTCTTATTGCTGTCAATACACTGTTTTCAACCGGTACGTTCTTTCATAAAGTAAAAATACCAAGTCAAAAAACCCCGAGACAAAAAACCTCCAAAATTATCCTAGTTATTCTTGTCCATGCATCAAGATGGGCACGGCATCCTGAGTAACATAGTTTGATCTATTCAAGCCATGAAAGAATGGTCCCAGCATACACACAGAATGAGGAGGTATTTAATTTGAATTTAGAAACACTTGAGGCACATTAGCAACATTCTTCACTGCTAAGTGGAAGTCTTGCATGCCAACTGGCATAGCAGGAGTAATGTTCTAACATACTCCCGAGTGCTAACCATTATAGTTTTAGACTGTGCCTTTTTGAAGGCTTTAAATTCTGTTCACCTTTCCATTTCCAAAAAAGATGATTGAATTCCCTTTTCTCAAAACAAGATGCTTGGCAAATGACAGCTCTTTTTATGTTTTCCTTTGCTTATTGTGTGCATGCCACAAATTGTCATATGCCTTAGAATAAAAATAGAAAAAAAAGATACTCAGGCCAAGAACTAGCATTGAGCTGGTGCTAAACTTCTCAAACTAACGACCTGATATTTATGACCTTATGCTTGTGATAAAAATAGTAATTAAATGATCTAAATATAACAGACCTCTCCTTTAGATTTCCTGATAAAATATAAAAATTCCTTCTTCCTAATTTCAGCTTTCATTGTTACAAATTGTATTCAACATTTGAAAAATAATGAACACTAAATATAGTCCTTCCAAAATTGAGAATATGCAAATATTCTCTAAGCCACCATTAATAAATAATACAAACTTTATACAAAACAGCAAAGCCATGAAAGACAGATTATTTTTGATTTGGATTCTAGTCCACTTGCCCAGGGAAAGAAGTAGAAAAGGATCTGTGAAAGATCTTTAGCTGAAGAGTAGATTTCAAACTTACTGAAATAGGAGGAGGACAGGCAGCATTCTAAGGCCATGTACTTTCTTGGGAACAGATTAATTGCAGAAATCTTTTTCACATTTTTGTAAGAATCTGCATACTGAAGTAGCTATTGAAAGGTGCAAATAAATTAGATAATGATATGTTACTCAGCCTGGATTCAGACTTCTCCTACATGTATTACGGAACTATGAGGAAAACCATACCTAATTACTGGTTCCTCATAATCCCTTTCACTGCCCTTAGCCTGCCCCACCGTGAAATTTGATTGCAATGCAAAGTGGCTGTAGAAACATCCAAGAAAACTAGAGACTATGGAGCTGAAGTTTATTTGTAATCATACAGGCTTGACAACACAGAGCGCATCATTAAAAAGCACACATTAAACTCTGTTAAACTGCAGATGGCACCCAAATTAGCTTATGTCAAGCCAGTTATTTCTACACTTCACTACTGTCACCACTGTGATTTTACACACAGTTCAATTGAATTATTCCTGTGGACAGCATTAGTGGCTTCTTTAGTCACGTGGGTGAAGAACATTATTTGTCTATCCCAAGAGTTTCTTTGTTGATTCACAAATATGCTGGGGTTTCACTAGTATAAAAATGATTACTAAATCAAAATGACAGATCAAACATGTATTTCCCATTTATAAAACTTGATTTAAAGTGTGACTTAATTTGGTTTAGGTGTGACTGGTTCTGCCCTTAAGCAGGGAGATAGAACTAAGGACCTCTTCTGGCATCACCCAGCACTAATTTTTAAAGTTTTACAACATGGCAGTGCATAAAGGATTATCCTTGAAGGTACGGAAGTATTCCACCATCAAATAACATGATATTTGTTTGACTAATGAGGTGAATGCAGAATTGCAATCCGCAGGGGGAGTTTTGTTGTTGGGCCTATTAAAACAGTGCTTGAGTTAGTAATGTCATTGTTTAACAGTGCCGGTTTCCTGGCCCAGAGCGGCATTTACTCTGTGTTCCCAATAGCTTATTTTTATTCCCATTGTTCACTTTGCATTGTTTTTGTTTGAATTATCTGAAATCGCAGCACATAAAGGTTATAAAATACTATACATTATGATGATGATGTCATTTTGACTTTTGTATTTTCCGTAGTTCACTGTAATTGGTATAGTTATTGTAGGTCCTTTTGTATAATTAAAAATTTAATTAATTAAAAATGTTGGCTTAGCTTTATCATCATGTTCTTGCACGCTGATACTTTGATGTCCCTGAAGATCTCTCTGTGGAAGGGCAGCTGCACTAACTGCACGGCTTTGGCAAAAGTAAGATCCAAACATGTGACTGGGCATCAAAACGTTACTACTTCAAAAGCAGCTAGAGATTTTCCTCCTTTCTGGTTACAGAGGGAATCCACTGCTGCCAGCTTGTCACTTTTGATACCCAAAAAGTTGTCTCAGCAGCCTTTGCTTTTGGTGTGATAACCATTAACACTTCACACTTGCTTCCGTGTGATGACCATTAACATTTTCATGAATTAAGAAGAATGAAACATAATTTGATCCTTAAGTCACACACTGCTTCTGTTGAGGAGGTCTTCCAGTTGATCTCAGATACTTTTCAAGAAGAATTCTGTGAAACAGACAGCATTTACTGCAAATGCATTGTGGCCATGGTGTCCTAGCAAAACAAACAGGAGAAAACTCCTAAATAGACCGTAGGACAATCCTATGCCTGCTCAGGAATATATAGTTGAGAAAGGAAACAGACGTATATTAATAAGGCACTGAAACTCAACAAAGTGTACCTGATGGACATTCACCCATACGTACTGGTTCTTTCAGGAATGTTTCATCCATCAGAACAAGTCATGCTATTTTTTCTCTAAATGCCAGTTCTGAAAGTTCTTGCACTGGTAATTTGGAGCTGAGAATACCCAAACAGTACAAACAGTACAGATTTCAGAGCGCAGTATGGGTGAATAAAAATACAGTTCACCAGACCCCAAATGTATGTTTCTGATTGCTGTTCAGGGACTTTACCTATTAATGAATGTAAGCTGATGAGGATGATTTCAGTTTCTCTGTAAGGCTAAGTCAGTGGTAGTGAGTGGGAAACAGAGCTTCTTTGTGTTTTCTGATACAGAAGCCATTTTGATGACAATGCTTTTCTGGTTTTGACGGGATTTTTAGCATTTGAGTCAGTCTGTGACTACCAAATTGGAAACAACTTCATAATCCAAAGCTTAGTCAATGAAAATATGAATATAGTGGAAATAACTCGTCCATGTATGTGTGTGTATGTGCGTGTGATGGGATTTTGTGACTGATGCTGCCAAGCACTGCACATTCTGTCTCTATTCCAGCAGAGCACTGAAGCACACATGGTTGATGGAGGCTGCACCTTTTGTGATTGAACCCTTAATGCAAAACTGTTTCATTTCCAGAGGGTTCAGTTTGTACCTAAGTCAGATCCCATATGCGTTTTGTCTGGGACTCAGTCAGTTCTCAGATGTTTCTCTCAAACCCCGTCTCCTTCTTTCCCTCCAAAAACGAATATGAGACAATATTCGGAAGTCCCAGTATAGCAGTGAAGCAACTGCTAATAATTTATGCATTCATTTAACCATTGTAACTTTCAACTTCCAGTGTTATTTTATTATCACATTTCCGTTCTCCCACCACCACTGAAAAAAAAGAAGCAATCCTTTAACTGCTTAATTATTTTTCTCTTGTCTGTATAGATTTTTCCCTACATGTATTCCTAGCTGGTATTAATAAATTACGCTTTTATATAAAAAAATCAATATTGTTGCTTTAACATTTTAATAATTTCAAAATACCTTGAGGGCATTTTTCCTCTGAAGCATGTGTATGACTTTCAGTAACACTTAATGAGTTACTCTTGCTCATCAAGGTGAAAATATGCCCTATAGTGTTGCATCTAATTTTCTTTTTCCTTCTTTGTCCTTTTCCTTAGCTAACTGCTTAGTAATGAGATGCTAATGAGGATATGACAGAATATTTAAAATTTTTAAAAAATCAGCAATGGAGTTAGCTTAACACTGAAATCGGTCATTGAATATCATAATACAGCAAGGCAAGATACAGTGCACTTACAGCAATACTTCTTATGATATTTAGTGTAATTTTAGTACTCTTCCTCTGTCATGTTCACAACAGGAAAAAAATGATTTCTTCAGTCCAGAATGAGTTAGAGTGATCGCAGTATCATCTGTGCTACCTTTAAAAAGGAACACTTGACTTCCATTTTGATAATGTGAAGTCTTTAACCTGGGAAATGTCAAACTGATTGTTTCTTTCCCAGATATTACCCAGGTGAGGTTTTCCCAGTTCACTTCTAACCTTGCTGTCAGCTCACTTTAATGGAATCTTATCAAACAATCTTCATGCTCTCCTGCCCAGCATGTGATCTTCCTTCAGTTTTCCTAAACTGAAAACAGTGAAATCCTCTGTGTTGTTTGGCTGGCACCTGTCTCCTGAACTGACATGAGATCAAAACAAACTATTTTTTTCACCACTGAGGCAAGAATTACTGGAAGGAAAGTTTAGTGAGCAAAGTATAAATGTTATTAACTTTCTGATACTTTTTTATTTTAGAGTTATTTGCTCCAACTTTTGATCTGAAGCTGAAGTTGTATGTAGCTGTTGATACGTAGGCTCAGTCTCTTGGATTTTGCAATCTGTTACTGCAGGTTAGGCCTATCTGAATTTTTCTTTCACAAGTCCAGATGAGATCGGTTAAGCCATTTATGTATTTTCATGATTCCATCTTGGTGCACATGACACTGTGACATACAGATAGGGTTGTAATAGCATGTATGAACAAACATATTAGTCTAGAGATTACTTTCACCCTTATGCCTGAAGTATTTTCAGTAGTGTGGATACTTTTCACCTAGACAGTACCAGCTTAGGGTCACTAAGTCACTTTTCATAATTCAAGCCAACCGCATCCTGGGCTGTATCAAAAGAAGCGTGGCCAGCTGGTCGAGGGAGGTGATTCTACGTCTCTACTCTGCTCTGGTGATATCCCACCCGGAGTACTGTGTCCAGATTTGGAGTCCTCATTACAAGAAAGACATGGACCTGTTGGAGCAGGTCCAGAGGAGGGACACAAAAATGATCAGAGGGCTGAAGCACCTCTCCTATGAGGACAGGCTGAGAGAGTTGGGGTTGTTCAGCCTGGAGAGACAAGGCTCCGGTGAGACCTTATTGCGGCTTTTTGGTAAAGGGGGCTTATAAGAAAGATGGGGACATGCTTTTTAGTAGGGCCTGTTGCGCTAGGACAAGGGGTAATGGCTTTAAACTAAAAGAGGGCAGACTAGATATAAGGTGGACTAGATAAGGAAGAAATTTTTTATGGCTACTGTGGTGAAACACATGAACAGGTTGCCCAGAGTGGTGGTAGATGCACCATTATCCCATTATGGAAAAACCCAAAACTCTCTTGGTGACACCAGCCATAGAGCCACAAATTAACAGACTGGGCCTGTTTCTTCCATGTGATCTTATACCTAGATGAAATAAAGGGTTTTAAGTTTTTTTTGGCTTGCCACTGACTTACTGAGTTGCCTGATATTACTTAATTAATCTTGTATGGTCTTCTATTATCCAACAGTAAATGTTGTAAATAACTAGATCGGTATGTTTTTCACAAATGTAATAGACATCTTGAAATATAGAGCCTGAAAACACTTCAGAAATTCAGATTTTAAACAAGTGATTTCAGATTTCTCAGTTCAAGACTCCATAGAGGACATGAACAGAACACAAGCAGTCAACAGGGTTGTGTTTTTTTTTTTTTGTTTCATGGTTTGTTTTGTTTCTTTTTTTAATTTTATTTAAAATTTTTATTTCATCTTTTTTCGGACACTCAAAATAGAACCAATCAATTTTTAGGACTAATGTCCCACAATTCTTAGATTTGAAAAAGAGAAAAAATCTTTGGAAAAAGGAAAAAAAGGAATAGCAGAGGCAGAAAGTTTAGAGGATACACTTAGAATCCTAACAATACTGATTTCCTATTTTTGAGCGGTTTGAATGGGTCAGATAAAAATCGTATGCCAAATGTGGATGCAAATCTTGAGAAATCTGTTTATCAAGCCATAATATTTTTGTGTTGTTGTTATTGGGTGACATTGGGTGTTATCATTAAGCCTCTGTCGTGGTTTGGCCTCAGACGGCAACAAAGAGCCACGTGCCGCTCGCTCGGGCCTTCCCGATACACGAAGAATCAGAAGAAAAGGCAAAACTCTTGGGTTGAGACAAAGGCAGTTTAACAGAACAGCAAAGGGAACAAGAAAAAAACAATAATAACACGGACAGAGGAATATACAAACACGATTACGGAACCGCCGCTCCCCGCCGCTCACCGCCCGGACCCGGGACGCACCAGCCCGCTCCCAGCGGCGGCTTCCTGCCCCCTTCCTGCCCCTCCCCCGGCAGCTCCGGGTGGGCGTGGCTCACATGGCATGGAATACCAGGGAAAATTAACCCTATCCCCGCCGGAACCAGGACAGTCTCAAAACAGTAAAACAGTGTCACACTATGGCTTAACTTTCTAAGCCATGGAAATGAAATGCTTGACTGTTTTCCTTAACTCTTTTACAGTTGACAGCTGGCTTCACTTTGGTTAAGCTAAATTAAAAAATGGAGTACTCGGGCAAGAGAGGAAAGAGAGATAAGTGACCAAAAGGCCAGATTATTATTCCTATAAAATTTGATTCGCGATTTGGCTGCAAGAATGAATAATCTGAAGAAAAAAAAAAAAACCAAAAAGGAATGAACATTATTTTAAAAATAGAGAATGGTCCTCTTACGCTTATGCAGCTGAGAACAACAATGAAAATAAATGCTTATTGTTCTAGATTGGTTTCTTTACTTTTGTATCATTATTTTTCTTACAAATAAAGGAGCCCTTCGTATTGCAGTGTGTCTGTTGCCATATAAGACAGACTACTTGGTGGCTTTTACTACATTCCTTAGGTGCTTCCTTAAGTGTGACATTTTGTGGAGATTACCCTTTTAATGGTTTCTTGTCATTTAATCCTTGGAACTGATTTACTTCCTGGAATTAAATTCAAACACAAATACATACACATATTTTTTTATATGTATATGTGTGTGTGTGTGTATACATATGTGTTTGTATGTATGTTCATGTGTATATATATACACACATATATATGTGTATATATGTAAATTTATGTATACATATAGCTTTCCATAAAAGAAGAATTTCTGCATCTGAACTTAAGTCACTAGGTAACATTGACTAGAGGAACTGACAAATAGCATTGTCGAGCAGCTCTGGAGCTATGCATCTTCAGGATACCTCATCATGCAGATCTGCTTAAAAGGCAGAATGGAGAAGCCCATAAGGGCTTCTGGGTCCTGGCTTTGTTGCATAGAGTTTGCAGTCTCTGAGAGATCACCTGAGCCCTTCAGAGTTTTGCTGCATTGTGGCTCCCAGGCTCTCAGACTGGAGGCTTTAGTAAGACTATCAGCCCCACTGTCTAGACTCTCAAGCCATAGGATCTTGGTAATTTGTCAGTTACCAGACAATTCATTCCAGAACTGGGAACGCCATAGCCAGCTGCTTCCAGGGTCAGTGGCTCCAGGGCAGATCCATCATGTAGACTGACCCAGAACAAATCAGTTATGTGAACCTGCCCCAGCTTTTGACAAGCAAAGCTTTCAGGTTTCCTCTTCTGGAAGTAGTTTGGTCGGTCTGCCCCAGACCTGCCAAACTTGGCAGCAGTAAATTGATTGCTCTGAAGCAGCCTGGCAGGACTACAGGATTTTCCTTTGATTTGGCAAAATGTAGTCAAACCTGAAATGAGTCAAACAAAGCATTCAGGCTCAGTGAAACCTTTTTTAATGAAAATATTTCCCTGGGAAATATCTGACCATCTGTACTCAAGTTAATAGAGCCAGTTCTCACTAGGGTCATAAATATGAATTACATGCAAGTTTCCATTAGCATTATACTGTAATACCACTGTTTTTTTGTAAATGTTAAGTCAGGATTTTTACAACACACATAGTATTTCAGTTTTGGACCAGCAGCTTTTAGCAGTCTTTGTGTTATGTTTACTTTTTTCATATATGCTCTGTGTGTATGTTCCCTAAATGGAGCATGCACTGTGCGACTGTTTAGAACACTGTCTTTTTTCCACAGTATCCAATGCTTCCTTTTTCCTGGATGTGTCTGAAGTGAGTAGCTGCCTTACAAACCAGAGTATTTCAGTTTACAAGACAACCAGAGACAGTCCAGTTTGTCACTCTTGTTATTTATGTGTGCGACTCTGATGGTTCCTGGAGACCTCAGGTCCATCATAGCATCAGAACACAAAGTGTACGCACATTGCTCCTTCTCCTACTTGGGTGTGTTTGTACATCAGAAGGAATCATCAGATCTGATTAAAATGCAGATCAGACTGAAGTAGGGAAGATGGACCTTGCTATACTAATCTGAAGTTATGTTATATGCTAACAAATATAAAACTATGATCACTAGAAAAGAGATATTAGCTCAAAGCTGTAATCCTAAAAAGCTCATCTGCTGCACTTCTGCATTTGCATATGGTCAAAAATCCATTAATTTTAACTGGATAGCTTGATTCGCTTCCCTTCTCCGTGCCTCATTAGGATTCATAAACTCAGTATTTCTGTTTATTTCTCGTCAAGGCTTTTACTCAAACCTGTTTTGAAATCTCCCTTTTGTATTAGACTGTTCATCCAAAATGTAAGAAGGCTGGATTGGTTTGGTTTTGGTTGTTTGAGGGTTTTTTTTGGCTTCTCTAGGGGAAACCAACCTCACATTTATTTCACAGATAAAAGAGTGTGGTGCGCCCCCTGACCCCCACCTGACCCTAATTCTAGGGGAACAAACTTGTCAGGCCAGGGTGAAAATAAGAGGCAACTATTCTTCCTAGTTGTGTAATAGTAATGCTTTCCCCCAAGAATCAGGAGGTCTTGCATTTTCATCCTAGCCCATAAAGGTCATACTTATACTAGTAAACTAAGTGTCCAGGCCATGGAACTGAGCATATGATGACTATTTAAGCATTTACAGACTCCCTGAAAGTTTTGGTTCATGGCAGCTAACACCTTCCCAGGCTGCGCAAAGTAGTGTGAAGAAGAGCAAAGAACAAAGCTTTTCAGGAGAGCTAAGGGTATTCCTGCCGAGTGGTATGGATGAGGTCTCCTGTATGAGGGATGAATAACAGTAGCAATGTTAGCAATCCTACTCCATTCTGTTTACCAGCATAAACATAACCAGAGCATCTGTGTGCTAAATGAAAGACATTGAATAAAATGCTGAGGTAAATCACACCTTTTTTTGAAGGCTCTTGTCACAAGATTAAAATCTAGCAGAATACTCCTTCTGGTTGAGTGATATTTGTTACTCTGTGTAAAGTGTAAATATTTCCAATACATATCTGATATATTCATCCTGGCATCCAGAACAAGGGAAATAGAACAGTCCTGCTGGGACATGACAAGTTGGAGTCATAGACTGTATCTTCTCAAAATGGAGAAGAAGGAATTAAATGCAGTGTACATAGATCCCTCTTTAGCATGGACCTTTTTGTGGATCATGTTTTAAGATGTCTAACTTCTCTAATGAATCATATAGGGAGCTTTATGATTCCATCCTTGGGACTAGTGCTTAAAAATTAGGTATTGGGATGTTTTAGTTCCCTTTGAATCTAAGCCAATGAGACTTAGCATTTCTAAATCCCCACCGAATGATAGTGGCACAGGAGAAGGAGAAAATCGAGTTTTAGTCAGTCTGCCTAAGAATAAATCATAACCCTGAGGATATATACTTATAATGCCTCTAACGGGAATTCATTGTGACTTTGATGAGGAAGGGAAAGGCAGAGAAGTAGAATGCATCAAAGTATTTGAGAAACCTCAAAGGAAACAATAGAATTGGAATTATTCAGTGGGATTATGCATATCCCAAAACCGTCTAAACGTAGACTGGTCTTAAAGCATACGTTATGGCCCAGTGGGATAACTTGGAAGAAAACCAAGCTTCAATAATCATACTGCATATATAAAATTTGCATTTAAATAACGTTAATGACTTAAGTGTCACAGTCATAAAAAGAATTTAAAAAATACTTCTTGGTTAAAAAAAGTTATGTTTTTAAAATAGTGTATATAAAAAATGCCTGATAAGGTAAAAGAGTTGAACCTGCAGATATAGAATTTCTCTAAGAAAAATTTTGAATTCACCTCTTCACTGGACTGTCCCATGCATTTGTAAATTCCAGTTCTGGTGTGAGCTGGATGTTCCCGTTACAGCATGTTCTTGTTTCAAAGGAACAGGATTTTACAACTGGTGATTTAAACACAAAAAATGTTATCCTTAAGCATTTGTCAAATACCTTCTTTGAATAAGTCTGAACTTCTGTAAAAGGGATCCTCCCTTCTTCAGGAAAGAAAGACTTTTTTAATTCTCAGGATTGTAGCAGTCAAGCACAGAAGTACTTACTCTGATGATCTGTTTTTGTGGAACAGCACTCCGTAAACCCTGAGCCGGAACCCCCGTTCATCCCAGGCACACTCCTTTTCCCTTTCAGGAACCGTATTGTGCCTCTTTCCAGAAAGCTTTCTTAGCCAGAGAGGTGTTTGCTGTTGAGGACCCTCCTTTATTACTTCCAGCTGTCTGTATCTCAGGAAGGTGAAAAAACAGGCATTCCCTTTATTTTTTAGTCTTCTTTGAAAGTCTGTTAACCAGTTAGGATTGGTTTTTTTTGTTTGGTTCATTGGCTATGTGTACACCATGGAGATTTTATATAAAATTTGTTTCAGAGAAGACAACGTAAATGGTTGGGCATTTCTGTTACGTTCTGTTTCAATGTTTTCTGAATGAAATATGTCATGTTTCCCTTCAAAACAACTTACAGTACAATATAAAATATAAAGGTTGAAGTAGAAATATTTAAATTGAGGCAATAATTAAAATACTGAAGTGGTGTTTCTCAGTCTTTTTATAGACCGTGGAATACTCAAACCAAAATTCACAAGAATCATCTACCTATTTTGGGAAAAAGAAAACACCCCACCGCCCAAAATCAAGTGCTGGATTTGTGCCATCATACACAGAATAACCTCAATGGTGTTCATTTTCACTTTTCTTAAAAGCCTGAGTTTTTTGAGTTCACAGCAGTAAGTCGTTATCACCCTTCTCCATTTCATTTGTTTCCTTCCACGTGACAGGGAACATATGGTCAAATACATGTTTAAAAAAAAAAATAAACATTGCAAAAAAAACCCAACATGGCAATGATTTAATATGCTGCTTCCATGGAACACAGGCCGAGAAAAACATTATCCTACTACATTTTGATGAAATACTTTGTTTTATTCTCAATCAGAGAACAAAATCAAATGCTGGAAACCTGTGTGAAATACACTTTTCCTCTTGAGTCTGTCTGTAAGTAATTTCAAAATGTATTCAGAGGAATCTGGCTGAAAATACAATCTTTACCATACCAATTATGTCACTTGTCTGAGAAGAAAAGTCTTGTGTATTAGATCTATATTACTACCCATACATATCCATGAGCACACTGCGATGTAACTTAAATTTATTTCTACAAATTATGTCCAGAGAACAGCTATTTTATTAATTGCAGCAAGCTGCGTTTATCTCTGCAAGGCTGAACAAATGAACAGCACAGATGCCCTTTGGCAACAAGAATGATAAGTGGATTGTATGGTCCCTCCAGTACAGATCAGACTGACAAGAAGCAAAAGGTGGAAAACATAATGAATCTAGCCCATGTATGTGTTAGATTTTGACATGCTTGTCTGTACATCAATCAATACAAGAGACTGCTCCTCAGAGGAAGAGAACACTAACAGCTGTCAGGGATGTTACTCTAGGACACTGCAGACATTATGCTGCATTCTTTCCTTATATCTACATAATCAGCTGCAAGACAAAAAGGGGAAAGATAACAGCTAACTGGGAGGAAATGTTTATTTCTATTAAAATTCTTATATTTAACCTGGTATGCAAAAAGCATCCATTACAATTTGGCTATCCATCTATAAAATATGTGCTTGTGACAGCAAATTAATGCTCTAGTGAGGTATAAGTATGTAAGTTGTTAAAGAATTTCTTAATACATAGCATGTCTGTTAGCCCAGTTTTTATTTCTACAGGTACAGTCCCTTAAGAGTAAAGACAAGGCAGATTACAGTTTGTCTGTAAAGGTAAAGAATTCCTGAAAAAGAGCAAGATATGGAGCTGGATATGCAGAATCAGAATCATGCAACTGATTGCTTTCTGTGACTATATTCTTTGCTTTTATGGCAAGTCAACCTCATGATCTGAGGTCGTCACATTAAGATTAACACCTGGTGATATGGCTGTTCTACAAAGCATGGAGGAGAGAAAGCCGTATCTCATTTTAACACTGATTACTGTTTGAGTAACCATACATCTTCCTCAGACAAAATGGGTACTGCTGAATTGGCTTACATGTGCTTAGTTAGAAAAAGAAAGGGGAAAAAAAACACCCCAAAAAAAAAGACCAAAACGCACAACCTGCCCCCTCCTCCCAATTTTGCATTAAATCTCAAAATCATTTCAGAGGTCCCAGTCATTTTAGATGGCTTATTAAACAAACTACACATTTCTGTCTCAGTGCACATATCATAACGTTTGAAATATTAGCAGTGCTGTGCATTAGATTAAAATTATATGCTGCACCTGAAGCATTAAACTTTGACAGGACTATGCTGGGTAAGTTAACAAGAAAGCACTCCTCAGAGAAGATACTAAAATAGTCTATTAGCTGTGCAAGTAATTGTCTTCATATGCATTTGTGATGTTTTAAAACAGCGGAAAAATTTATTTTACTTGTACAACTCTGAAATACAGCTGATTAAAGGACTGAACTGTAAGTATGAAATTGTATGCTGTCATTCTAACCATTTGTACCCAGGCTCTGAGAGAACAAATAACATTCAATACTCCAGTTGAAGGCATTAGCAAAGCCTAGATAAGTTTTGGCATAAAATTGATTAAACTACTCTAATAACATTTATGCTTTCTAAAAAGCAACACAGCCAAGATGTCTATTAGACAGGATTTGAAAAGGCTACGTTCATTAAAAAAAGACAAAATATGATGTTTTGAGTCAGTTCATTGATGGTTCAAAAAATCTTTAAAAACCTGAATCCATCTGAAGCTTTAAAATACTACACTATTTTAATATTTTTTCGCAGTTATTCTAGCCATGCTGCCTTCTTAGCTAAGTTTTACCGCTTCCTTTTTTGGTTTCACTCTTCTCTGACAACAAGACATTTCAAAGAAGCTGAAAATAGCTTATTTTGTTAAAATCCTCTCCTGCTGGGCTATCCATTTGCATGAGGATATATGGTAGGCACTTCTTGGCTCCTCTGGCTCATCTAGAAGCTCACCCTTCTAATGTAATCTTTCTGTGAATGTTAGGAGTAATTACCTGTATTTTCTCACAATTATTTTCCCAAACAGATGCTGTGGTGACATTTACAGCAGATGTTCACAGTGTGGTGTGGTGGTTTTTTTTTTATTTGGTTGGTTTTTTTTATTTAATTTTTGCATGAATTTTAAGAGTGGCATTATTAAGAATATATCAGTATAGCACCATCCATTCCATACGCATCCACATGCATCGTGAACCACACAGGTGCTGTGCTAGGATACCTTCACTGCTTATACTATGTGAATTAGTTCACGTGTGTTCAATTTAGAGCCAATCTGAAATGCTACATTAATGATTCTTCTGTCTACGGAGATCGAACTGCTGAGACCCTATGAAGCAAAACATTGGTGGTGACTATGGCTTGTTTTCTTCTCTATGCCTATATTTCTATTTTTCTGAAAGTAGTGTTAGGTCTATTCTAAAAAGAGCTGATAGCCAGAAATTGTATTCTGTATGCATCAGGATGTATACGTATGTTTATATTTCCCTTTTTGTGAGATCCCAAATTTGCTACTAAACAGGAAAAAATGTACCAACATTCAGCAAATACTGTAAAACTCATATCCTTCAGTCAATGGCAAATCGTTCTTTAGAAAAAAAAGTATATGCAAAGGATTATGATAACTTATAATTACCTTCATTAATCAATTTTTAAAAATAATTACAATGGCTATTTCTTGGCCATTCACCCATTCATAATTACTCAGACAAGGAAAAGAAAAGAGACAAAATATATTTTCATCACTGTCTTAAAAGAAATCCTTCCTGAAGTCCAAGAGAATCCCAGTTCTCTTTATATATATACATTTCTTGCTTACTATGTCTGCAGAGACCCTCTGCCCTATCTTGCAATGAAAATTGTGTTCAGAGCTCATTAATAGCCTTCCTTGATTGTTTCCATATGACCCTCTTGTAGGTTGTAGTAAATATTTCCTTGCCTTGAGCGCAAAACCCACCACAAATAAACCCAAAAGACCCACATGACATTGTGCATACAGTACTGCTTTTAAACCTTTAAGCTCACCCTTGAGAAAATATCAATGCTCTTTTCATTTTTTGCATTTAGCAACTAGGTGTGACATGAAAAAGAGTCCTAGGATTTCTGGTTCCAGAAATCACAGTTTGAACTACATGGAAGAAATTAACTTTGGCTGAGGGATAAATTATCTGTCATTTTTTAATGATGTGTAACCAAAGTGAATAAGAACTGTTGTTTTTTCCTGTTCGCTACCTTTCACTCCATAGAGTAAGTCTGCTGCCATTGGAAAGTCAACATTTGCCAGTGGTTACCAACTGTTAGCAACACTTACATTAGCTAAAATTATGTCGTATTTCCTTGCTAAGAACAAACAACGTCACCAGTGTTTGTTTTTCTAAGTGCATACCAATTACAAGAAGTACTAAATTGATAGTAAATTGAGACATTACAAATAAGAATGTGGCAGAGGTTATTCTGAGATATAGTGTCAGAGGTGGAGAGTTAAGTAGTTTGAAAAACATCAGAGCAATATACTGTTGTGGGAATAAATGAGGTGCTATTCTGAATCTAGAGATGATGAAGTGATGAGTGAAATGCCAACTAACATCTTGGGTATAGACAGAAGCCCAATCCAAATTATTGCTTACTGAGACCTGAAATTTTCCTGTAGGCTTTGTACCAAATCCAAGAATAATTTCTGATGATTCAATAAAGAAGCATGACTTCAGATAAACTAAAAATGGAACACGGGACTAATTGGTGCCTTAACCTTAAGGATGTCTTCATAGTTTGAAACACAGAGTAATAGGTGGCTATCATACAATCATAAGTTGAGAGACAACTATAGTAACAGCAGAAGAATTGTCAACAGGGAAAAGTAAAATATAAGATATAAAAGTCCTGCCATATTTTTAAGTTTCTTTTTCATTTTCACATTATCAATATGTGTTTGTATACAATTGTGTTTGTTAACATAACCATATTAGAATTTGCAGCAAACCTGTCAGTTGCAATATCTCCTGCAGTATATGTTTTGTATTTATATTACTAGTGGAACATATTCTACTCCATCTGAGTAGAATAAAGTAAGACAAAGAGCTACTTATTGCAGAAAGCTGTAGTAAAGATGCTATGTAATTTCCATATTGTGTATTATTTTCCATCTTGGAGTTTTACTACATAAATCGTACCATAAACTATCTTAAATAATGGATCCTCCTTTCTTTCTATATCTTTTTTATGCTTTGTTACAAATGAAACTTTAAGAAAAAGAAAAATCCTAGCTCAAGTTATGCTGTATTGTACATTTAAAATGCTTGGAAGCTCTGACAGCTGGTACTAGTGTTAACTATGTTAGGGAGAAAGAAAAAAGAAGCAATAAAAATAAAAATACTCACGTTGGCAGAAAAAGGTATATTTTCTAAACTTAGTAAGACTGCATCATCTGTCCCTGTTGCTTCAGTGCTCCCAGGCAGGGACTACTTCTTACCTAGTTTCTTTCTGAAGCAGTGACTAAGTGTGGAATTTGTCATTATCACAACATTTGTTCCTTTAATGTATTTTTTAAAATATTTTTGATATTTAGCGCTTTTTATTTTTTTGCATTATTATAACAAATTTGTTTGAATTCATTCTCTGCTTCTGCAAAACACTGGGCAGCTGGACCTTCATTTCAATTTGCTGGTATGACATGCATATAATCTCTTTTGAATGTAGCAAACCAGTCACAATCTTAACGTGACTGTCTGCCGCTCCAGGGAGTTGGGAAATTAATTTTTTCTTGATTGTTTTGTATTTATAAATTGAGTATTATGTATTTTTAATTTTACATTTCTGTTCAAAAGAATGCAGATAGAGTGAAAAAATAACATACTCAACTGTGATTTAGTGAACAACACAAATATTTAAATTAATGAATATACATAGAATTTACAATGTGTGTTTTACTGGATCAGATAGAGTTTTTTGGTTTTTGTTTTATATTTTGCTGCTTTCAAGAACACCATTTTAGTAAATGAAACACTTTATGTTACTGATACCCCATACAGTTCAATTCTTAGATGACTATATAAATTGTTATATAATTTGATTTTTTTAATTCTCTCCATCAAGCCACTGCATTTTACATATTCATGTAAGTTTATATACATATAGGTAAGCTTCTGTATCTTGTGTGTGGTTGTATAGCTTTTTTTTCCTGGCACAGGATTGTCTTTTTACAAATTGGTCTTTTTACAAATGGACACAGCTAACAACAGACTACTAAGGCTATAGATTAAAATGAGAAATTTTGGCAGAATTTTTTCTGAAGATGGCCATTTGATTCAACTACTTCTTTTTTTTTTTTTTCCCCCACAATCATCTTTTTATGTTTCAAGGCTGTTCTTTATCCTGACTGAGCTGGGCACCAACATCAGAAATCAGAAATGTTATCTTAGTCTGTACTAATAACCCAAGTCTTTCAGTTGGGTCATTTAACATACAATTATATTGTTTTTCCTCTTTGAACTTCTAAGTTTTGTCTTGCACATTCCAGAAACTCCTACCAGGGACAGGATAAATGTAATACTTTTATCTTTCTGGTCACCAGTGAAATAATGATATAAAAATTGTATTTAATTTAAACACTTAAAATTTGTCAGCCTTTTTTATAAGATAAACATAAAACCAAAAATTATTGGGGTTGAAATAAGTGACTTGAAATATGCCATATATTTTAAAATTATTTTGCCTACATTCAGATTTTTTAGAAGAGGGAATTAAAAAAAACCCAAAAACCACTAAAAAAAGAATTAGAAGGATTTTTTTAAATTCTAAAAAAAAGGGATTTTTGGAAAGAAATAGTTACAGAAAATGTATAAAAATAAAAATCCAATTACTTTTTATTACATGAATTGACATGAATTAATGAATAGTTTTTATCTCTCTGTAATATTTTTCAATTTGTTTACTATTATTTGGAAACAAGCAAAAAACCAAATTACATATGTTTTATCTTTAGTAAACCAAATTCAGACTCCCGTTCATGGCAGCTGTCTTATTCCACATGACAGTTTTATCTCAGCAAATTACAGAACTCTAAACATTTTTCTAGGATCTTCTAGAGGGATTAAGACAGGGAATGAAGCCTAGAAGAAGGATAGGGGAGATGACTACTGGTATTGTGAATGTCAAGTAGTAGCTGCAGACATTGCAGAATTTGGGACTAGATGCCTTTCAGCAATATGGAGAAAGCTTATTAGGAAAATATGCAAACTGAAGTGTGGCTAGAGGGACTTGGAGAAAAAGACATAAGAGGTTTGGATTAATTTTGGTGGAGGATGGTTTTAGATATTGGGACTGAGGCCAAAAATTTTTACAACCAAAAACATTGTAAAAAGGTATTTCTGACAATATGGGAGAATTGTCATGGAGAATAATGACTAATTAGAATATGATACAGAACCAGACAAGCTTAATCATCAGAAAAACAATAGATTGAGACAGAGGTAAGGCAGTCTAGAAAAGGATCCAAAAAGGGAAAATGTACTTAATTATATACTTCTTGGGCAAGAGTTGAAGAGATTTAGTAGGAATAATGGTGTTGGGTTTAGAGGGTGATGCAAAGTGGTAAGTGAGACAGATTTTTAATTTGAAGATAGAAACAAAAGGTGAATATTTATACTTACTGCTCAAGGAAATTGGGAATAGGATTTGAAGGTGAGGGAATGAGCAATATAAAACAAGACTTGTAATTGGATTAGGGAAATTTGAGAACTGATCCTGATAAGGATAGTAGGGGAATATGAAGAAAATTCTGTTCATCTCTAACCCGTTAGAAGATTTTTAAGTTTTGTGACTTCTATCAGCAATAGATGAGAAACAGAATGGCAAAATGCTTAAATGCTATTCATGTAGCAGATAATAATATATTACTGTTGTTAACCTGTTCACTTGGCAACACTCATTGTAACAGACGTGTCTTTTTAAAATTCCTTTTTTTAAAAAAAAAAATAATCTGAAGTTACAAACCACATTAAAAGAACACAATAACATACCACAAAGTCAAACATTGAGAAATGTCAGATTATATGCTACCTTGAATGTTACACAGTGATGAAATTGTTATTTGCAAGTAGAATAATATTTTTGCATTTACTTCATTGCATAGGACAGGTGTAGATGCAGCAAGATTGTGTAGTGGTGAAGGTTGTCATTGCTACATTACTTGCTTCAGAATCTGGGAAGTATGCAATGACTTAAATAGAGTCCTCATCAGATAGAAGGATACTCTACTGATTTAGTATTCTAAAAGCTGATTGTGACAAATTCTGATTTGATTTGCTTGATACTTCATGAGATGTGAAGCAAGTAACCTAACAAAGCTCAAAAAATACGGTCACTCATTTTTAACAATTGTCAAATGTGTGAACTTTCAAAACAATTAGCTGAATTTGCTGTATATTCACAATAGCAATTAAAAACAAAGGGACATGTGCCTTAAACGAATCAAGTGCTACATAATGAAAATTACTTAGGCATAAGAGGTTCCAGCTGCCTCCTGCCCAAAATGTAGCAGTGTTTCAGTATTGATCTTCCTCTATTTTGGGTCTCCAGCTATGAAATGAAATTATACTGCTCCCTCACCTGCCAAATATATTTAAAAAAATTCAGATACTGTACTGCTTAGAATAGTCCAGAACAGCCTGGGAGATAATGGGTAATTCATAATCAGAACAGTATTTAAATAATGTCCAATAAATAGACCCTAAGGCTATACTTTGAACAATAAGGTTAAACCAAACCAAAACATAAAATATTAACTATCTGGTGGAAGTAAACAATGTTTATTTATTTAGAAGGGTTTTGAAATAAGGTTATAAAGGTAATTTTAATTTTCACATTAATTTTTCTTTACTTGACTTTTCAACTTTTAGAATGTTCTTCTACATAGGCATAACAATTATAAATAGCTGAATGGAACACATGAACCATTTAGAGCAGCTACTTCAAATTAACTCTGTGATTGTGATCACTTGCCACTGAGAAATCTTATGATACTAAGCAAGCAAGATAATGTGTACAGCAAAATAAGATACATTATTTTGAAATGTAGACTACATTTCTGCTTACTTGACCTAATCATCTCCTTGCATCTGAGACTTCTTTTTTTAACTCTTAAAAAAGGATTTTGTTCTGATTCCTAGAGTTAGTACTCCCAGATTGACTGTTTGTGAAAACACGGAGACAGAACAGCCCACTCAAGCTATTTCCATAATGATATTTTCCTTTTCCCAAGGGAATATTAACATCAAACAGGGGCAGATTGATGAGCATGCCGAGGTATGTAGCACAGTGGAATCACACATCGAAGAAATCATACAGATAGAAATTTTTCAGAGTGTATTTCACCTATACATCTGGCTTTGCCTCCAGCCTTACCACAGCATTTTCATAGCTAAAGAATGAAAAGACACCATAAATAAATTTGATGAAAATAAAACCAAGAACAAAGTAAACTCAGAGACTTGTAATTTCTGTGAAAAACGAGTAATAGTTAACATAGAACTTCCGGTTATGTTTCCAAAATGAGTCTGATTTATGTCTTATCCTGGAACATCGGGCTAAAGAAGATAGTCTGCTGAGACAGTAGGGGGAAATGTCTTTTCCTTGAAATGGAAGATACAGTCCTTAGAACAAGAATTGCATCTAAATGTCTGAGGGCTGTTATTTGATGTAGTTAATTCATATTCTCCTTATAACTGTGTTACTTTAGAGGTAGGTTCTCTGTTGACTCACCTGAGGCTGAACTGAGTGATTTATGTTGCTAACTTTCCTGGCTGAGGTAAATGCTAAACTGGCTGTCAGTCAGGATTAGATTGTGGTTTAGGACTGGCTTTACTTGATCATTCAGGTATGCACTGTCAGGCTAGTTAAACAGGATCTCCTTTGTTCCTCTGATACAGAAGCCATTTTTTATCTCATAGTATGAAAAAATCTTACAGAAAGGCGTAATGTCTGGAGCAGGAAACTGCAACTGTGAACTGTGAATATGTTTACTTACATATATATGTGCAGGTATCAGGTTAATAATACACAAACACTACTAGGTTTCCAAAGCCATGTTAGACAAATAATAGGAAAATTCACGTTAGGCAAAAGGGTGGGCAAGACAAGAGGGACCAAAGGGGGGGGAAATAAGCAAAAGAAATTTTATGGCCATGCTAGGTTTGACCTTTTTACTATGTGTATGTACAGTGCCTAGAATATGGACCTTGGTCCATGATTCATGCTATTGGCTTGATAGACATAGTAAATAAGCCACACATACAGAAGATACAAATTTAATTTTCAACAGAGAAAATTCGGAATTAATAGCACAAAGTTAGTCACTCATTTCCTGGGTAAAAAAAATAAATAAAGTTGCTACATGTATATATTTTAGTTAAAGAAATCAAGTCAACATGAGAGAGTGACAAAGTCATTTTTTTACACTGAAGGGTTCAGTTCCCCTGTTTTCAGTTGTGTGTGATTTACATAATTTCTTTCTTCTATAAATCTTTTTATTCTATCTTTTAGTTCATCATGCCTATGCAGCGCTCATCTATCCTCATCTGAGCACTTGGATACCTATCATCAGGTATCTGTTCTAGTATTATACTTGATACATAACCAAACTATGACAGCTACATTCTTACAATCTTCTGATAAGGTCTAATTTTGTGTCCCTTATTTATTTTATTTCAGTTTGATCTGTTCATTGTCCCTTCAGTGAATTTCAGTTCCACCTATTCCTGTGATGTCATTTGTCGTTTTCATGACTATTGTCTTTGCTATGTTGGCTTTAATTTTTAGCAAATAACTTTTGATATTGATAGTTATCAACTATCCACATATTGAGCAGATGCAACTGTAGCAGTTCAATCTTTTTCTGTCAACTTCATAATGTTTTTGGCTTTTTTAAATGAATCCTCCAAAATATTCCTTTTCTAATTTTTGGGGGGGTTTTGCCTCCTTCCTTGTCTACACACACACATTTGTCTTGTTCAAACTGATTTTTGTTCTAAATCTGTTGCTTTTCTGGTTTAGCACTGTGGATATGTATCTGGCCTATTGCCCTGCAAGCTACACTTTGTTCCTTCTAGTCTGCGAAAAAAACCCTTGAAGAACTTTCTTGGAATATGAAAGAGACAATTTCCTCTGTAGCTTTTGTGCATATTCTTGTCTTCTTCATTACAGGTTGATATCACGGTTGCTTTCATGCATTTATTGAATACCTGTTCCTTGTAAATACCATTCAATAGTTTTACCTTGTCTGTGTTGTGGGTTTCTCACCTACATTACCAACCATAGACAATATTTCTTCCTTAAAAGGAAAAAAAATACCATTTTTTCCCCTGTATCTTTTGCTTTCTTTCATTTTTATCTGTACTACTTCTTCAGGACCCATTTAATTACTGGTTTTGGAATGTTGTGCAACTTTGAGATATTTCTCCATCATTCTCAATCATTCTTGGTTGTTTGCTGTTACTTGCACACATTTGTCTTTCACCCTTTTTGGTTCCTCTTGTCTTACATAACATTTCTCTTTATATATTCTTCTGCTACTTTACTTTCTTTGTTTGCTTATTGATTAGTTTCATATTCCCTAAATCATCTGTTTTATCTTGGGTCAACCTATTGTGTTCATATCTTCATACTGTTACTACTCAGTTGCCTTGCATGCCAAATCTTCCATAAAACCAAAACTAATGTAAAGCTAAAACACATAAATAATGCTGTGTTTCTCTGTGATTACATCAGAGACATAATGATTTTATAAAATTCATCTTTGCGTTATCTTTAAGCATCTGGCCTTTTCTATTTGTGTTTATCCCAGATCTGAATTTCTACTCCTTTTCTTGTCAGCTGTCAACGTGATTCTTGTGATGACAGTGCAAAATTAGAATCTAACCTGATATTAGTTGTAATTATCTTGACATTACACTTTGTTACATAGAAAATCTACCATGTGTAGAAAATCTAAGATGCCCCTCCTTTGTTAATCAGATTCTATCTAGACCAATTCCTTGGAAACACTCTGAGTTGAATTAATTTATATGTTTTTTCCCCGTCCTATCCCACCCCCCACCCCCCATTCCCCCCCCAGTAAAGTAAAACACAGTATGCTTTTTTCCTTTTTTTCCCTTTCATTTTCTTTGCAGTATCCAAATCTGTCTACTGGTCTAGGCCAGAAATTTGGGGTTTGCTTTGTTTTGTTTGTTTTGTTTTTTTATTTTCATTGCAAAATTTTCCATTCATAATGTATTTTTCATTTCATCCTACTTTCTGTGAGGTGAATATGACTTGTCTCAAATTTAAAAGTAACTAAAATTACGTAAAACAGTGAAATGGATTTAAGAAAAAATGAATCTAATCCTAAATGGGCTCCAGTTGGAATTCATGGAATTTCATGGAGAATACTAAAAAGAACCATTACACAAAGGTATTGGAACAACAAATGGGTAAAGCATATTCCACAGAATCTAAAAACAAATTGACTGTGGTGTTTCTTGGGATAAAGTTTAGGTAAAATAATTCAAATAGTTCAATAATCCCTCTGTACAGATAGCTATAGATTAAGTGATAATTATCTTCTGTATTCTCACTATTTTCAGGTAAAGCTGCTTTTCTGAATCGCTACCTTAGAGCCTAACTTTCACACCTCTATGAGATTGTTATTCACAACTATCTTCAAAAGTCTGATTTCTATTTTCAAACTGGTCCTTTCTCCTGTCAGGTCTTTCATAAATTTGTTTTAGCAGTGTATTGGGTTTTCATGACAAGGTTTTGGTAGAGTCAGGGCTGAAGGGGTGGATGCTGTGAGAAGACACCAGGAGTTGCTCACATGTCAGAAAGAGCAAGTTTCATCCAGCTTCAAAATGAACCCACCACCGGCAAAAGCTATCGGTGATGCTGTGATAATATATTTAAGGGAGGATAAAAAGTGCTTCACAACAGCAGCTTAGAGAGAGCAGTGAGAACATATGAGAGAAACAACCCTGCAGACACCTATGTCAGTGAGGCAAGATGGCGACAAGATGCTCCAGGTGCCAGAGCAGACATTCCCTTGCAGCCTCTTGAGAACACCATAGTGAAGCAGGTCATCCCTCTGCAGCCCATGGAGAACCACAGTGGAGCAGATATCCACACTGCAGCCCATGGAGGACCCCGTGCTTGAGCAAGTGCATAAGCCCTGAAGGAAGCTGCAATCTGTGGAGATCCTGCCCCAGAGCAGGCTCCTGACAGGGCCTGTTACTCCATGGAGAGGAATCCATGCAGGAACAGGTTTTATGGCAGGATGTGTTACCTCTGAGGGACCCACACAGGAGCAGACCATTCCTGAAAGACTGTAGCCCATGGAAAGGACCTGCACTGGGGCAGTTCTTGGAGAACTGCAGCCCATGGGAAGGACCTACATTGGAGAAGTTTGTGAAACACTGTCTCCTGTGGGAGGGACCCTATGCTGCAGCAGGGGAACAATGGGAGGATGTAGCAGTGGCAGAGACGAAATGTTATGAACTGACTGCAACCCCCCTTCTCCATCCTCCTCTGCTGCTCAGGCAGAGGGGAGGAGATAGAAGAATTGTGAGTAAGTTGACCCTGGGATGCAGAGGGGGATGTGTTTTGTTTTGTTTTTATTTCTTTCTATAGTACTTGATTATTAATTGCCAATAAATTAAACTAATTTTGCCTAGTCAAGTCTGTTTTTAACTTGATGGCAACTGGTGAGTGATCTGCCTGTTCTTATCCTGACCCATGAGATTTCCATTCTTTTTTCTCCCCATTTTGAGGAGGGGGAGTGAGAGAGCAGCTACGTAGGCAACTAGTAGCTAGCCAAGGTGACCCCCACCACAGGCAGATCTTTCATATTGCTTAAGTCCTTTCTTTTGCACTGGATTGTCAGGTTTTACGATCTTCTTTGAATTACATAATAATAGAACTAGGCATCACTCACTGGGAATAGTAGGATACTGCTTTCTAAAGTATTTTTTTACACAGCTGACTGAACTTTTGGAGTCTATTGCCACACAGGGTTTTGAAGAAAGGTAGTATCAGAAGGTTGTAAGAGAGATCACACAAATTTGTGGACAGCAGAATCTTAGAATCATAGAATGTGTTGGGTTGGAAGGGACCTTTAAAGGTCATCTAGTCCAACCCCTCTGCAGTAAGCAGGGACATCTTTAACTAGATCAGATTACTAGGTCCGTAACGAAATAGTTCAGGGAGAAGGCAAGGATATATCTTCTAAAAACCTTTGTCCAGTAACTGTGTGTGCTTGGAGACTATGAGGGACAATAGACAACAGATAATGGCCAGACTCATGTACTATACCTAAACAACACCTTCTATTGCCGTTATAAAAGCTGAAAAAGTGAGTTAGATCATTATCTACCGCACTGCATTTCTTCTGGTTTTTGATCATCACGTTTTCTTACTGAATACAAGTCTGAGATCTTTATTCACTCAAGCCAAGGGTATTTTCAAAGATTTTGTTACTTGCAAATATTTATTATGTGCAACAAATGATGGAAGAGTATTTACTTTTAGTGTAGTGAGTTTTGTTATTTATCAGGCGGTTGGACTAGATGACCTTTAAAGGCTCCTTTCAACCCAAACTATTCCATGATTTTATGAGTGTTCTAGGAGATTAATCAAAACAGAGAAGTTTAGTTTTACCAAGTTACATTACCAAACATAATTTAACACTTACAGTGTTACAAGTACACTTGACCTAATTATTGCTAATTCCTCTTAATATAATTAAAATTGTTATACACTGACTTTCTAGCCTATATCCCTTTATCTGGTGTAATGCCCACCCTACTTACATGTTGTTATGGCAAGTTGTCAGTATCCCTAGTTCTTTGCTGGGAGAAGCACTATGTTGACAGTGAGAGTTTGTTCCTCCTCAGTCTTGAGGGTTATTGTTATACTTCTCTTTCCCTGTATTTGTTAAGGAGTTACACACTCACCTTTGGTCTATGTGGTTTACTTACATTAAGATTACATAGGCTTGTTAGTCCTTTTTTTTTTTTTAATATAGTATGCTTTATTTTAGGATAAGAACCATGTAATCACAAAAGAAATAAGTTAAGGTAGCAGCGAGTTAGATAATAATATGCCTTTACAAAGCCCCAAATCATAGCACAAGCAATAGGCCTGACCATTCTGCCATAACAGCTAGCACAACCTGGGCAACAGTGATCTCATCATAAAGCAAGTTAACACCACAGCAGAATTTTCTTAAATAATTTGGGAATAAATATAAAATCAAGGTAGACCATGTTCAAGAACAAGCAAGTCCAGACAAAGCTTGGCAAATCCTGAGATATGGTATGGTTAATTATTTTTTTTAAAGCCTGAGGCTTTTTATTAACACTTGGCAACATTATATTGTCTTGGGCCCAGGATTTACTAACTTCAAATTATTCATCCAGCTATTTCCCGCTTTAGGGACCGCTCTAATACCTTCCCATACTTTTTTTCCCACTGTTAGATCTCTGAACAGAGAAAATTACCATACTTCCCATTGCCTTTCACTTTGGTTGATTGCAGACCATTCCATCATTATTTATACTAGTTTTACAACCCAAATCTTATAACAGTGGAGGCTAATTGTCACTAACTGAATCAAACACATTGTTAACACTTCCCATATAAATGCAATAAGAATCTCATCTCAAGCATTAGAAGGTACGTACATCTATTCTTTTACATAAATAAATTGTTAGTGAAGTAAAAAAAAAAAAATTTCAAAATGTTTTTCAAAGAAAGTCAAAAGCTTTATTACTATAAAATAAACTACATGCAAATGGTGTTTTAAACAGCAAAATACATGAATCTATTAAAAATAATCCTACACCAAGGCATTTCCAATTTAAGACAATGCTCAGTGTGGAGAGAATAGCTTTCCCCAAAGTATTTACTTGTGTGTATTTACCCTGCAATTTATATATTCTTTAGTTACTGAACAGAGACACATTCTAGAATTTCTTTCCCTATTTGGACTTCAGATAAAGCAATGCCAATGCTTATACATTTTTTCTAGGTGCTGCTGAAACAGCTAACCCCACAAAATGTATCTCTTGAAAAAAAATTCCTGCCATTCCAGTCAGGATAGCTTTCATAGCCTTTCTTCCTGATGTCCTTACAGGAAGAGTCCTGAGGGGCTTTTTTGTTGTTGTGTTTTAAAGGGGATTGAGCATCTTTTACTTATTTATTTATTTATTTATTTACTACTACCCCAGAAATATTCAGTATAAATTACAGGTTTGTCTTTCCTTTACAGCAAGCTACAGAAAATTCTGTAGCTTTCTTCTCACATTTCTAAGGATTTTATACTTCTACTGTATATGAATTTTGCTGTGTCAGCCTTTCTTCCTTTGTAAAATTATTCACTTAATTGAAAAGCGAATTTGATTTGTAAGTGCAACAGATATGAGACAGATATTTTGTTGAGTGACTTTTTGTATCATGTATAAGTGTGCTACTATGGAGTTTGTAACCAGGGATGGGCTAGTTGTGAGTTGCACGGTCAAGATAACATGGAAGAGTAACCTGAGGAATTCTGGATAGGGATCTGCTGCAGCCTACCTCCCTGACTGAAAGGGATGAAAAAGGCTTTTACCAACATTCACCAAAGCCTCCCATCTGCAGGTACTCTACCTCATAGGGGTCTTTGGCTATTCAGAGAACTGCTGAGAGGAAGAAGATACCCTTATAGAGGCAATCCAAGAAGCTGCTAGGCTGTCTCACTGAGAAATTGAAGCTAAATTAAGTACACTCAAGATTAGTTCTCTCTCTTGCCTAATTTCTATGTAATTTTTTCTTTATTGGCAGTTTGTAGGTGAATTCAAACTTTGTACATACTACAGACAGGTTATTCTTTTTTATTTTATTTTCCATCATATTTCGTAGGATATTAAGACATTAATTTTGATCTAAAGAATTATATCAAAGTAAAGCTAAAGGACTATTGGGTACTTATTTTTTGTAATAGCTAAATTACACTTAAAATCTTGTTCTGGACAAAAGAGAATAATCTGTATTAAACTAAGAACTGTATTGTTAATGTATTTTTTAAAAGTATAATGGTCCAGATTATCAAAACAATGTAAAGACCCTCAAGAATACATTTCTCCCTCTCCTCTCCTCTCCTCTCCTCTCCTCTCCTCTCCTCTCCTCTCCTCTCCTCTCCTCTCCTCTCCTCTCCTCTCCTCTCCTCTCCTCTCCTCTCCTCTCCTCTCATCAAAGCCACTACAGGCTATCTGCATAAACAGCTGATATTAAGAGTTCCGTAATATGCACAAGCTCAGTGTTTAGATATATTTCCTTGGTAGCTTTAAATTTCATGATTTGAGTATAAAAAAATGGTAAGGTGAATAGGTACAACTTTCTAATCTCATTTCTCTTAGGTTTCAAATAGTGTAATGGTGTCTGAATGCCAGGCAGAGAAGACGACTTCAAAGTTTGTCAACGTATCTGAGTTCAGTATCTGTAAATAGTAATGTCTCCTGCCAAGTATAGACTTGATGTTCTGACTGAGATGTATTTTCACCAGAAAAAGAGGCATAAAAAAGTAGTTTTCCACTGTCTTTTTGCTTCTGATCAGATGAAGCTATTAATTTGACTCCTCCCTAAGTAAAATGAAAGGGATTTCATTTGCAGATCGTGCTCTCAAGAGGCATTTACTGTTATTGATCTTCCATTTTTATTGATCACAGTATTCAGGAAAGAGAAAATTAAAGTTGTTTATGTAACTGCTGCACAAGAATTTTCTCTCTAGTTAGCTTTTAGTTCTATCAAGTTTTGGGTGTATTTTAACCTATATCTCTTTTTCTGGTGACAGAAAAATATTTTTCTCTGACTTTTTAATGTGTCAAAAGCAAAATTGCTTTTCATTCTCATCTTTCATACAGTTAAACCACTTACAAATTTCAACGTGGTATGCACCTTATGATTGTTATACCTATTTGAGCTCCTGAGTCTGAATCAGAGGTGTTAACATTTGTTATAATATCTGAATGCCTCCCAGACGATGTCATTATACACTAAATTTGCTTTAGTCCTTTGGCTATGTTATAGAATTGGGAGATAAAACTGACCCCAAACAATATAGTTCAGAGAAAACTCTTGATATCGTACCTTACTTACATATCTTGAACTATTTCAGTTGATATGAAGAAAGGAGTAGTGACATTATTTGAGTTTTGGCTTACTAGAAGTAATACAGAATATGAATATAGCAAGCATAATCTTATTTATTTGATTTTTTTCTTATCTTAAGCTAACTGGACCTCCATTCTGTCCATACAGCTGGGTACCTAGTTTGAAAGAGCGTTTGATTTTTTTAAGTTTTCCGTTATTTCATGTTGTCTGGAATATTTAGAGAGAAGTAGGATATTAAACTGCAGTCATAAACTCTTACTGTACAGTGCAAATTCCCAAGATTCATCTCTTATGTATTAGCAATCCAATTTTTTCAGAGTTCAGCTCACTGGTTACTTTATTCTACCATGAACAAACTTAACAGTTTTGTAGCTGGTGTCTCTGTCTTGGTCATCTGTGTAAATCAGCAGTAATATATAACTTGATTCAACTATGTATCTCTCTAGAGCCGTGGAACATTTCCTCTGACTGGGAGTTTTAAATCCTGCTGCTAGTTGTCTGCATTTTGGATAGCCCTGAAATATAGCTTACTGGTGTCAAAATTCATTCAATGCTTTTGGTACCTTTATCCTTTCCATATTTTGTCTCACAATGAATAATTCAAATCTCTTCTTCATATTTCTGCATTCAACATATTTATTTTTAGCAGTTTGCCTTTTGGCCTTGCTTTTATTGATTTACTTATTGCTATTTTTCTATGTCCCTGTCCATCTTTTACAGGAGGTATGACTGTTCTGATGCAATTAATTTCCACTTTGGTGAGCTCTGAATTGATGAATAGAAAACCAGATAATATAAAAATTATTCTAAATAACCACTAAAAACTGCTACTTCATGACTGACTAGTGGACTAAACCTTCACTCAGTCAGAGATAGAGATAAGGTATGAAGTCTGGCATTTAGCTTTTATTCAAATATATATATATATATTAAAATGATGGTCACATGTTTTACATGTTTCCTAGTAATTTTTAGAAGTTAAAAATCTCTGTATATTAATCCATTGTTAATTGGATCCACCAATGTCTGTTTCTAATGTTATTAAATGTTCTCTAGCCTGTCTCACTTTCAGGTTAGCTATAGATTACAAGCTCTTCTGATCTGCTGATCAGTTTGCATTTATGTTTCAAGTAATTCACATTATTCATGCTGCTAAACGTGTCAAGTGTCATGATCTTCAAAATTCTAGGGAATACTTCCGGTTAAAGGATAGTGTGAAGGGAATAGACCTCTCATCTCAATGCTACCAATTCCATTTTGAAATGGTGATTAGTTTTTAATATCAAGTTAATCTGAACTTTCTTGAGCTTCAGAACAAAAAGCTGTTCTTAAAATGACATGTCCTTGACATAAAGATGACTTTTGCTAAAATTCCACAGGGATGTTTTTATAGACAAAATGTAACACTCCTGCCTCCTCCCTCCTCCCTCCCAAAATCAAGTAATCTCATACATATGCAGAAATAAAGGAAAGTATGAAATGTTTTGTCTGGTGGCCCTTGGCAGGCTTAATCATCTGGAAAATTAAAGCCATTTTACGCATCTTCACAACTGGTTTCTTATAGGCACAATAGGACATAACAAAATGAACACAGCATCTGTTCCTGTATGCTTAGGTTAAAACTTTTTAAATGTTAAGTAATTGGTTTAAGTTTCTGGGTTCTCTGGAAGCAGCACCGCTTAGAATTCTGATCAGTTATAAATAACGTTGCAAATGATTTGGAAACTGAGGTTCAACGATTCAAAAAGAATACTGAATTATTTGGAATATTACAGTGAACTTTAAAATTCAACCATGGTGTCAGTTCAAACTCAACTTTAATTAATCATTTCTATATCTATGCATAGCCATGCTTTTGGAATCATTATGGAAAATCTGAAGTTTAATGTAATTTAAGTAAAACCTATCAGCAAGATTTTAATGGAGAAATTGGCAGACATTTTCTGTTTTATTGGCTCTACTGAGTAAAGGTCCTAATTTGAAGAGATATGTTATGCCAGTCACAGAATTTATAATATATAATGTACTTACAGGCAAGTTCAGGGTAGCAGAATAACACATCCAGGAGTTCTGTTCTTAAAGATGTTAATTCCTTCAGGCTTCCCTTCATAGTTAAAAACAGAGTGTTGAAAAATTTCATTACATTTAAGTACAGAGATATATATGTTATATGACAAAAGAACTATTCCCATATCTTTAACATAGACATTGATTCATTCTATGATAACATGAGCAATTGAGTTCATGTACTATCTGAGGTACATGTTCTAAATCAGAGAGAAGAAAGCAACGTAAAAAACCTTTCTATCTAATCTTTTTTAGTGTGCAAGGTGTTAAAAACAAAATTTCTCAAAAAAGCATATGGAAAAAATCCATAATTCCCAGTGAGTATCTTGTTCTTTTTGAAAAGCAGATTTAACCTATGCCTTGGTCTCTCATAATTCCCTCTATTACCTTTCCTTTAAAATGCTCAGTAAATAATAACGCCACAGCAAAAACTGTAATGAAAAAAAAAATTATTAAACCTAAGTAAAAGTTATAGGGTAGTGGTCCCAGGACAAATATTTACACCTGCTTTGAAAACTCAGGAAGAAAGGGAAAACTTTAACAAACGATACAGTTTTAACAAATAGTAACATAATTTTCTTTCAAAATGTCAAAGAATTTATGTTTTTTTTCCCCCCATTGGTTTTAGGGGGGAAGAAAGGAATAAAAAATTTTGCATATTTTACTGAAATATAGTGATCTACAGTGATCAGTATTTTAGGAGTTTAAATATAATTCTGTGAGAAGATTTTTATTCATGGTGAAGTGGATACAAAGACAGGGGGTGAAAACAAGCCTTCCCATTTCATTATTGGGTCTTTTTCCTGTTCATATAACAAAAGTTATGTGGTTTTTTTTTTGTTGTTTTTATGGTGTTTGTTTTGTTTTTTTTTTCCTTAAATTACTTCTTACTACCTGGAACAATAGGAGTCCAGTTTGAAATATGTATTGAGTTGCTGCCAGTAAAAGAATTATGAATCAATAGGCAAACAAAATGATAGTGGCAGAACTCTGAAAAGAGGATGAACATTAAGCTTCAAAACTTATCTGAATTCCAGAAAAAAACCTTCCTTGGACACTCATTTTAAGGACTTCTTAAGGAAACAACTAATTTATTTTTTGTGGTTTCACAAAATCAGAATAATGTAATCATGAAATGTTCACGCTATTTTTTTACCCCAGGTTTTATTTCTACAGTTTTGAAAAAGCAGAATATTTAAAAGAAGCATTTTTGTTCACCTTTCTTAAATTCACTGTCCCCTTTCTTAAATTCAGTGTGAACATAAATATATCACTCCTGCTTCACCATTGATGTAAAATCTTTCATGCTTAATGAAAGTATATATAAGAAGCCTTCTGCCTCTGCTAGAGATAAATGAACTTCAAGGCTCAAAACACTCAGAATATTAAATACTTAGAATATTAAATACTTAGAATATTAAATACAAATATAAATATCCTAAAAGCCTTTGAGTCTGTAATGCTAAATCTGGACTTCATGTGAATAGTTTCCTCAGAATTATTTAAAAAGTGTTTATATATATATTTTTTTTAAAATGAGATCATTCTTCTGCTATATGAACAATAAGCCATTGTTCCACTGTCAAGGGTAAAAAATCACACACCCAATGCAGTAAATTAATCAAAGTAAAGAAAATGAATATTTCTGTCCTCTGACAGAGGATCATATAGCTTTTTCGTCCCACACCGAGGTATCGAGAGATATAAGGTATTATTATTTATGGTTCTTTAGGACTCTTTGGTTAAAAGAGCTTATAGAATGAAAAGTTTTATTTCGTAGTTTTTATTGTTTTTTATTATATTATCTTGCCCTGCTGTTCTTCAGAGAGTCCGCATTCTTACTAGCAATTTCTCCACTACAGAACTCTACAATGGAAAAATGCTTAGTAGTTTTATGTCGAGATGATGAGACACATGAAACCTTTTCGTTTATTTTTGTGTTTGTATGAGTAAAAGACGAGTACCACTGGCATAGACACTGATGTCCTAGTTTGAGATAGAACAGAACCAATTTTCTTTTCAGTAAAGAAAAGACTTCAGTTGTCTCTCCTTTATTTTCTCTCCTTTATTTTCTCTCCCTTCTCTTCTAGGATGGGAGAGAGGTTAAAAGCGAGCATCAGTCATTCGTTTAGCGGTCAGCCCAGCCTAAACCGTGACAGTATACTGGACATCAAAATTACCATTTTTTTCACAGCCTAGAACAGTTTTGGTGATGTGCCCCTCTTTTGTTTCTGTCAATAGTTATGTTTATTAACAACTGTTTTGTCATCTCTACATGTAGAAAGAAGACTAAAATGGTGGTCATGAACAATGGCTATTAATTTTGGTGGAGTAAATTATATCTGCATAATCTGTTGGATAACCTAATACTTTTCAAATTTATGAGTCATTATTATGAGATGCATTCTCAAGAAATATTAAGGTAGTTTGTTCTATTTCTGAGTGTTTCAGTTTAAAGATCTAAAATCACCATTATTCATATGTACTATTTATTATCCAAATGATAGTGATCAGTCTTTCAAAAAGTGAATTGTCATCTGTCACTTTTGACTGGAGCAAAAATAACTTACAACATCAGAGATTCTAAATTCATGGTCCTATTGGATGAGTTTTCCAGTTTGTTGGGTTTAATTTTCAAAAGCAACCTAAAGTAATTCTCTACTTTTTCTAAATAAGTAGCTAAAACCACCTCAGATTTCAAATATTTTGTCCATATGTTGGCTGTCAAGGACCTGCAAGAGCAAGAAGGGGAAGGGGAGCCAGGAGCTGAGGTGACAGCAGAGCTGGCAGGGTAAGACAAGGTTGCCATTCTATGGCACACTAACAAGGGAATAAGAGCAGGTCCAGTGATGATAATCAGAGTCAGCCACAGTCCAGAGATGGCCAGAAGTCTGCAGTGATTAGGTAGACCCAAAGTCAAACCAGGAAACTAAATCAACAGTTAAAGATCAGCAAGGTACCTGGTTAGGCACAGACATATTTGTTGGCACAGGCATATGTAGATCGGGCAAGGATCAAGGGTGACAGCTGGAGCTTCAATGTGGTGAAGCTCGCAGTAGTCTGATCCAAGCACTATGTAAAACTTGAATTTCAACACATCTCAGAGCTAGCTAAACACCTAGAGTGCAGAGTAGGGGCAGTGAGAGAAGTTGCAGAGCCTTTTGGTGCAGCTTCAAAAAATCAGGTTGTTTGATTTATAGGATTGACACAGTGGCCCAAAATCTGCACTTGACATAGGTAGACGTACCCAAATTTCCCTTAGTGTGTTGAATCCTACTCTAATGGCTCATTGCAGTAAATGGAAAGAAACACACTGTAAAGCATACTAATGGCTTTGGAATGTGATCCTCTCATAACAGTATTTGAAACATTTTAACTATTCTGTTATAAATATAGGGATGTGGATTTTTTTTTATTTTATTTTTTAACAAGAAGAGTGCTGCATGCATTCTTCTGTGGCCTAGCAAATATTGTTATTTCAGAAGACTAGTTTGCATAAAAAATCCAGGCACGATGAAGCATAAACTCAGAGAATTCAGTTTTATCTCAAAACCGTTTTTTTATCGTGATTACCTTAATTACTATAATTTGAAGTGTAGTAGCCAACAGGGTCCAAAGCAAGGCTCAGATCTTGGTGCAGTTATATGCTTAGATAATTTTTCCACTATATGACTTGGAATAAGAGAGGCAGACAAGCCTCAGGAAGGACTATAATGAGATGGAGTGAGTTCTCAGTAAGTATGCTAGGTGTTTCCAATGGATGTGTGGCTTCTCTGTGCTTACTGGGGTCTCTGGAGGGACAGATGATCTGCACGATCAGATTGAATATGTATTCTCCTTGCCTTCTCATTCTCTGCTTCTCCCTTTCTCTCATCTTTCACTGTTTGCCTTACAGCTCTTTCATCACTGAGCTCCCCGAATATCAAACAGCTAAATCTTCAGCTAATATAAATAGGCTCCTTTGTCTCCAGTGGAACTATGCTAATTTCTGCCAGCTGAAAGTGTGGTTCTCCTTTTTATCACCTGATTTATTTTATAATCCTATTTCATATTTGCAAAGAATTCCTCAACTAATATTTTTTTTTTATTATGGAGAAAAACACTTCTGTGCTGGGAGTATGATTTCCCTGTGGTTCTTTTACAGAGGTTACAAGGCGATGGTGAGAATCATGATTATGTCATGCTGGAATGCACATTTCACTGGTGTGCTTTGTAGGAGGGGAGGGAGTGTTTGTCTTTTCTTTTCTGTACTTCTCTTTCTATTTTGGTAAAACACAGTGAGAAGAAAGGAGAATTTTTAGATAGTTCACTTTTTTTAAAATAAAAATTTGGCTAATATGGTCTTATAAAATACTGTTTTATCATGACACATGATGAGAGAACCAAGGCTTTTGTCTCAATATATTGCTTAATTTCAAGAAAATATGCATTTAGGCCTTGTCTAATTTTGAAAGGAAGATGGATAGGTTTTTGTGTATGAGTTATGGCTAGTTATGGAGTATCACTCTCTGTCAGAATGTTGGCTAATAGGGTGATCTTTTAATGAGTTGGCTGGTGAAAAAGTAAGAAGAAAAAGAATATTATATTTACAAGATTTTTTCATTCTATGCTTTTAAATAGATATAAATATGTATATTATCAGTCATCTAAAGTATAGCATTCAGGCTTCAGATTAATTTATTTTTTTCTCACAGTTTGCCCCAAGCCCTGAAGCTTTGCTTTCTTTTTAAAAAAATCAGTCTTCTGCAAAAGTGTTCAAATCCCTTATCTTCCATATTCCAAAATACCTGGACAAAGAGCAGGAAAATCTCTACCCCTGCCTTGAATCCATTCCACAGTTAATGAGGCCTCAAGAAGAAAGTCTTGCTCTGTAGTACACTTTCTCATGGAGTTCTGGCTTTCAGATATTGTCACAAGGACAGCTGACATTTTGTCTATCACGGGACTACTGCTTACTTTAGAGACGAATGTTTGAAAATAATTATTTCACAGGAAGGGTTAAGCATTATCTTAAAAAAAAAATAATAATTTCAGAAGTGTTTAACTTTACCAAAAAAAAAAAAAAAAACCATAGGTTCATTCGGGCACCATTCTGGACTCTGGATGGGGCAAATGATACCACAGTGCCTAATATTTTGGGGTCTATGCCTATTTTGCAGGTCTAACTATAAGCCATCAGACTGAATTTTATACTGTTGCTGAGAGGGTATAAGATTTATTTTCTCCTCCAAAGCAAAACAAGCTTTCTACCTTGCATGAACTGCTAATGAAGATATGAGGCCATTTGTAGAGGTCAGTGTAATGAAAAGAAATGACTTGGTTTAAACACCTTGTTCTATTCCATGGTGTACTTTCAGTGTGATCAGTGATCCTTGGCATTTGGCAGGTTAGGAAATGTTCAGGACAGACAGGAGTTATTTATGTATTACCTGGTGCGTCTAAGGTAGAGGTCTGATGCTTTGTAGGCTAGGGAAATTGAGAGAATCTCTAAACAACCTTACTGTTGTAAGGAGAAAATATGTGTCACACCAAGCTGTCAGTAAGTCCATACAGTCTCAGTGACTACCTCCAAATAGAGAGAGTTTACTTCATATTATGCTCACATTTCTTCAGTATATGTAGACTGATCAGCTCCCAAACCATGCAGTCTGAACAGAGGAAAAATAGTCTCTTCCTGAGATAATTAGAAATCATTCCCCTCTAAACTGAAGTTTTTAAAAAGTTATTTTTGGTTGATTAGCAAGCTCAGACACAATTTAGAATTGTTTAATCATCAATGTTCCCTTGGTTTAGTGTGAGCTGTTTTCTTATTTTCTAGTTCACTGAAATCTAAATCAGCTTAAAGAAGATAAAGGTTTCAGGTATCAAAATACTCAATAAAGTTCAGCAGTTACTTCTGTTTTCTTTCGAAAGTTTTATGTTAAGACAGGATATTTTTTCCTTCTATTTAGCCAGCCACTAATACAATGAAATAATAACCAGAATATCAATTTTTTTTTCCATGAACTAGCTATGTTTTCAGGGTAGGATTGAATTTATACATTGTTCGGTTCTGTGAAAACTTAATTTCTTTGTTTGGACATAAGCCTTCTTTTCTTTTATTTGTCTTTTTTTTGTTTGTTTCCTTCTATCTCTAAAAAAACCCACTTTATAAAATCCAGATATAATTTGATGGCTTTCTTTGTAACCTGTCAAACTTGCTGTATGATCTCCTGTAACTAGTTTCTTTTGTGCAATGTGAGACTGTGATGAAATACTAAGTGATTTTTGAAGAGTATTAGTCTGCTCCCAGTCGTCATCACAACCAGTAAAATCTACTACTTCTGCCTTGAAGAATGCTTATTTCAAAGACAGTCAATATTTTCTGAAAATAAAGTGATTTTTAATGGAATATGAGAACAAAAACATTATTTTTGCAATGGGGATCATTTAAAATCACCTTCCAAAGCAATAACTACACTTTGTTTTTTTCTTCTGTTTCATTTTTTTTTGTTCCTATTGTCTTTTAGCACAGCAAAATACTTTCCTTGAAAATTTCTGTACTGATTACACCTGATGAAAATACGCAGCATATTTTTAAAGTTGTCAGTGAATTTGTCTGGGTCTAGGCTAAGGTCTAACTTAGTGAGTTCAGTCTTCCACTGTTCATAGTAGCCACTGTGAAGCAAATATTTGCTTCAGTAGTACTCAACCCCATGCAGCTGGCTATGACTCCGAAGACCTAATGTAAATCACAGAATCATAGAATCATAGGCTTGGAAGGGACCTCTGGAGATCGTCTAGTCCAACCCCCCTGCCAGAGCAGGGTCACCTAGAGCAGGTTACACAGGAATGCGTCCAGGCAGGTTTTGAATGTCTCCAGAGCTGGAGACTCCACCACCTCTCTGGGCAGCCTGTGCCAGTGCTCTGCCACCCTCAAAAGAAAGAAGTTCCTCCTCATGTTTAGGTGGAACTTCCTATGCTCAAGTTTGTGCCCGTTACCTCTTGTCCTGTTGCTGGGCACCACTGAAAAGAGCCTGGCCCCATCCTCCAGACACCCACCCTTTAAGTATTTATAAGTGTTGATAAGGGCCCCCCTCAGTCGTCTTTTTTTCCAGACTGAAGAGACACAAATCCCTCAGTCTTTCTTCATAAGAGAGGTGTTCCAGTCCCCTAATCATCTTGGTAGCTCTCTGCTGCACCCTCTCCAGCAGTTCCCTGTCCTTCTTGAACCGGGGAGCCCAGAACTGGACACAGTACTCCAGATGCGGCCTCACTAAGGCAGAGTAGAGGGGGAGGATGACCTCCCTCCACCTGCTGGCCACACTCTTCTTGATGCACCCCAGGATGCCATTGGCCTTTTTGGCCACGAGAGCACATTGCTGGCTCATGGTCATCCTGTTGTCCACCAGGACTCCCAGGTCCCTTTCAGCTGAGCTGCTCTCCAGCAGGTCAGCCCCCAACCTGTCCTGGTGCATGGGGTTGTTCCTCCCCAGGTGCAGCACCCTACACTTGCCCTTATTGAATTTCATAAGGTTCCTCTTTGCCCAACTCTCCAGCCTGTCCAGGTCTCTCTGTATGGTGGCACAGCCTTCTGCTGCATCAGCCACCCCCCCCCCAGCTTTGTGTCATCAATAAATGCTATATTCCAATCTTTTCCAGGAAATCTGTAGGTCAGCTGGACATTATTTTTAAATTGTAGGGTAGGGAAGGGTTAGAGCTTCCCACAGAAAGATTTGGAGGGTAATTTAGTGGAAGCCTGCACTTTTCTGTGAGTGAATATCCTTTTAAGACTTTTTGGAAAGGTTTAGTAGATGTATGAATAAAGTTTACTCAAACTGAGGGTATGCCAGAAGATTTGAACCAAAGGAGACCACTGAGTCCCATCATTATTCATTGACCCCTTCTAAAGTCACTTGTCAAAGTGATCTTTAAAAGATGTAGAAATACTGCCCTCCTACTGCCCCACCCCGCCCCACCCCCACCCCGCCTGAGTTCTTCTTTTCCTGACGAACATGTTTGGCTGTCACACAGGTGCTGAATCTTATTCCTTAGCTAAAAACCATGCCTTCACATTTATCATCTCCCTTAGGGCTTCTCCAAGATGATGGCTAGAGGCAAGTGGGAGGAAACCTGAAGGTCTCTGCCTGAGATTATCCTATTAGAGTTATGGACCGTGTTTCTGTTCATGATCCATTGTTTGCAGGAATTTTTATTGCCTAACAAAATATCCACTACTAGTATTTGGAAGACTTCTATTTATATCCCAAAGCCTACAGCTGAAATGCAAGAGAGCTTTTGACTCTTGAAGCTGCTTGTTCACACTGGCAGTATAAAAAACGCAGTATAATCATGCAGAATCTATATTTCTAGTTATCACTTTTCAGGGTTCTGTAAAAATGATGAAGAAACTTTAGGACAGCAATACTTCAGTTCACTAATTAGAACAAAGTCTACCTTGCAATTTACAGGATACAAAATTATCTGATAAGCATCTAGTCCTCTCCCCTTTTTTTCATCCCTTAATATAGATCAGATTTCACTGGTGTTTTCAACAGCCACCATAAATTTGAAGACAAAAAAATATATTTGCACCTTGTTTGGTTGTATTCTTTATGTATTCAGGTTGGAAACAGTAAAAACTGCCTATCAGTTGTTTTATTAATGTTAGGCATATTAATAAAATTGTTAGCTATAAACCCTTTTATTGTTTGTTGTTATATTGACTGTGTGCATATAAATGATCATAACTGAATTTTTCCCATAAGTTTTTTTCAAGAATAGGTCAGTAAAGTAAGGGCTAGTAATCTTTTCAACCTTTTAATAGAATATGTGCTGGGTTTGCTAGGAAAAGAAAGAAGCACACTCCTCACCAGTGAGCTGTATCCCTTTAAAAGTCTCCAGTAACCTTGGATATTTGTTCGGCATTTTCTTTAGACCTGAGGACAAATGGTTACCCTAAACTTCTAACCTTCCCTGTAAAAATGAAATAAACCACAAAGTGTTTGGAGTGTTGCTTTTTATTATTACTAGTTAGTTATAAGCTAATTAGCAGAGTTGTCAAAAATATGGCCTAGAGCTGTAAAATTTCAACATTGCATCCATTTGTTTATTCAGCATCCTCAACATCGGTAAATATGCAAGGGCAAAATTTGCTAAACTAAACCGTTCCTTAACCATATTTGTCATTGAATATATAATACTCCTTCGAAGGCAGTTTTCTAAGTCTTTCCTTGCTTTCATTCAAAAGCTTCTTAGAAGTCAATTTAACCTAATAAAGTGTAGCCTGAAAAATGGGAATTAATATAGTCATTAGTACTTGTACTCACCTGGCAAAGAAATTATTTTTACATTTAGAATTAAGAACTGCTGTACCGAACTATACAATTGGACAATCTGCTGTGCAGAAAGAAGCTATGATGTAGTGAAAAATTTTCAGATAACCTTTTAACAGATGTCCTGGATAGAGGTAAAACAGAACCGACTTTCTGTTCAGTAATTTTGCTTCTTAGCTAAGCCTCTTCTAACTCTCTGAAATTAACAGCATATTGTGCAGAAAACTGTTCATTCTCAGAGTGATAAGACCAATGTTTACAGTTAGTGACAAGGAACGGTACGCATAGAGGCTCTTGCTTATACTTATTGCTATAACAACCAAGGTCAGCTAATTTTGTTATTTGCCTGGTTGGAGGGTTGGAAATGGAAAAGTTTAGAGGGGTCACACCTGCAGGGAGGAGCAGACAGGACAGGTGACCCAAAACTGACCAATGGGGGTATTCCATCCCATCTGCCCCATGCATATGCTGAGGGATCAAAGGGTCAGCTGTCTTTCTTCGATGGCTAACGTCGCAGGAGGACCCTGTCTGTTTGTCTGCTTTTGATCCCGATCTGTGCATTCTTGACTCCAGCTCTGGAATCCAGTTCCTACCCATTGCTGAGTCCAGTCTGGGACTTCCCCAGTGCCTGCCAGTGACATCATCCTGGGAGCTTGATAGTTTTCTATATGTTGTATCTATTTCATTATTTTCTTTTTATTTTATTATTAATATTTCATTAAAGTAGTTTAGTTCCTTCTAAACTCGTAAATCTCTCCATCTCTTCTCTTCTTCTTGGTGTGCAAGAAGTGGGGGGAGAGCATCTGTCACCGATCATTGGCCAATTTGGCCAAAACCATGACAACGGAGAAAATGCCTTACAAATCTGCAGGGATTAGAGGCTGTTTAAGGAGATGATGTTTTATCTTTCTGGATTATTTTTCTTCATTGTTGTAATTCTGCATGATTGTATTGTTCTTTCTCATTGTTCAATCTCTCTTTATTTTTCTGTGAGGTAACTTTTGGTATCATGTTAAATTTGGTTGGGTTACGGATTATGCCTTTGATCTTTATTTGGGAGTCAAGCAATGCAGTCTTGTATGTGTAGGTTAATAATTACGGTCATAGTTGTTTGCATTAGAAATAAAGTTTCCCTATATTTTTCTAGCTAATGTGAACAACAATTCATAACTATATAAAATAGACAAGTGACTTAATTGCAGTTGATAAAGGGACTGAGACCTTTGCTATCATTGCATTAATGACATTCAGATATTCATGGTACATTAGCAACACTCATGTTACTGTACAAATCTGCTATAAATTCTAATGCGTATGTACAGTTTGAGGTTTGTTAATCACATAACAAAAACATTTCTTAATAATGCTTGACAGAACTATATTATTAATGTCTGTTTGTATTAACAACACCAAAACAATGAAAGGTGGGTGCAAGATCTCTCTACAACACAAAAAATGTGTAGGCAGATAGCACAGCATTGATGCAACATTTCTACTTAAGTCAAACAAGCACTGCTTTTAATAAAAATATCATAGAGCCTGTAAGTCATTGATCCAAAACATTTTTAGCAATTCTATTTCTGTCTCAGAGACATTAAGAAGTTTTTACTCACAGGCCAACTGCATCCCAGTGAGACTGAAAGGTAGTTCTAAATCACACAGGACATTTGTGTTAGAGCTGGAAATAGAATTTAGATTCCTTTGGTATGAGGAATCATTTTCCTTAGGTACAAGCCAACTTCTATTCAATGGTATGGATATATTTTCCTGCATTATTATGTTATATACAACATACAAAGGAGAAAAGGAATCAGCAGCCATCAATAGAGAAGTGTACCTGTGTTTAGTTTTAGTGTTTGGGTCAGTGCCATTCTTCCATTGGAACAGTCATTATATTCAGCTATTAGCTTCCTCTCTAATTAGTCCAGTGATAAGTCACTTCTATTTTGAAAAGCAAACTTCTAAAATGGTATAGTGTGCCCTGGGAGGGAATTTGAACCAGTATTTATGGTTTAATTGAGGCTTAGTGCACCCGGATTTCATTTACAGCTCTACTGCTGACTCTGACGTTCAGGGTGTCACTTCAACTTTTTATACTGTATTTAACCCACATTTAAAATAATAATAGTGATGGTTACCCTCTTAACTAAGTGTTTTGAACTCCCAGGAAGTAAATCTGCAAAATATTATTATTGACATGCCAATGAATTTATGATAGGGTTACCACAGATACAGCTTAATTAAAAATCTGATTCTGCAGGGACCCCAAATATAGCTTAAGATCCCAAATAGGTAGCATAGAAAATATTCAATCACCTCACATAAGGGATGATATATGAAAGTATCATGATAGCCAAGAATGAATTTAATTTGGTCAGCTCCAGCTCCCAGCTGATTGTACTTTCGATACAGTATTTCAATACTGTATTTTTTAATCCTGCATCTTTTTTGTTAATTCCATTTTCACTAAAAATGCAACAAAACCACCACCAAAAAAAAAAAAAAGTTAACTTGACTTTGAAAACCAAGCGGAAGAAATGAAGAATAAGTATAAAGTGTCTTGTAGCAGAACAGGGAATTTGTAATTTGTAAGTCCATATATTAGAAAGTGGCAAGAATATCACTGCATAGAATTCTTTTACTGTTGTTGAACTGACTTAATAATATGCTTTTAATTATACTGATTGCTACTGTATCCTTCATATTATGTATCAGACTCTGATTTATATCTACTTCTTTTTAAAAATAGTTTTTATTTCCTATATTTTATTTGCGTTAGTGAGAAGAACGTTTTCATTTATTTGACTTTTTTTTTTTCCTGGTCTCACCCATTTGTACTGACCACAACATTTTACTGAGGTATTGGTTGTAACCAACATTCAGTCACATCTAAAACTGACTCAATAAACTCTTCTTAGAAATACTATTCCCTAACATTTATAAATAATATAGCATTTATTTATTCTCTTTTTCTTATCCTGAATTACACGTTTTTACTATATTCCTCTTTCTAAAGATTTGTCATTATCTGACTGCATGGAGTGAACCATAGTACCTTTGTCATTTAGCCTTTGAAAGATCAAAGTTTGCTCTTTCTATATCTATAAACTAATTACATTTTCTTCAAATGATTTAGAGTTCATTCTCTGTGTCATCCATGTCTAACAAGCTCCACTCTGCCCTTTGCTTCTTCTTTATTTTCTTTCATTCTACAAACCAAGTACTCACATGTTCTTTTTGCTGTCGGTCTTCTAGAACGTGCACATATTCTTGTCATCTTGCAATTATTTGGCCAAAAAAGGACTCAGTAATAAAATGCTGACCAGTATAGTTCAGCTAGAGGTAACATTACATGTTTTTTTCCATGTAAGATGCAACCTGATCAATCGCTGGCTTCTAGTCAATTAAATAGTACATACCCTAAGACAGACAATATTAAAAACACTGTCATACTTAAAGATTTACATTTGCTTTCAAAGTACATAACCACATACATGTTTAAAATACATGCCATATGATATGGATGTTTTCAGTTTGCAAGAAAAAGTACTTAATTTTTTTCTAACTACACTGGGACTGTAGTCTGTGCTCTGATAGCATAACTGTCTTCTTTTGCCATTTATCCCTTTTTCACTATTATGAAAGTTCCTTTTTCACTATTATGAAATTCTGCCTATTTGATGTCAGTGCTCTCCAATGTCTTCAAATCTTGACCTCCATGAAAAGTTTTGGCCCACTACCAGAAAAAGCATTCTTTTTCTCTTATGAACAATGACATGATAATCTTATTTCACTTTGCGTAAGAACAAGGGTAAACAGTTATCATGTATTTGGGAAATACAGCCACATATTTGAAGGTCAGACCATCTCATTTGCTTGTATTGCACTGCCTTTGATCCAGTGAGGCCTATGAAAAACAGCATAGATTTTTTTAGCTCCTCCTTTACCTTTTGTTCCCCTTCAGTTCCCCAGTCCCCATGTGCTGACATGGTTGATTGTAAGCAAATGTGGTGCTCTTCGTCTGTGGTCCGGGGTGCCCGATGTCAAAGAGAAACCATGTAATTATCCTAGGCTTCAGAACTGAAGAGCTGGTTCTTAATCAAAGCTCCTGATTGCTTTGCTAAATATAGCTATGTAGATGTACCCTTCCTAGTTTTGCTTTGTAAGGCTAATAGAAAGGGAATTGTCTCAGAAGGTGTATAAAACATGAACAAGATAATTCTTGTTTAGCACTCAGGGTTTGCCTAGAGAGACAAACAGTGTATTTCAATCCTTTCACTATTTATATGCTTTAATCTTAATAGTTGGATTAAAAGTACTCAATC